>NW_023496040.1:600000-760867 GCF_904425465.1 Colossoma macropomum
AAGATGTCCTGCAAAGTGAAGATTTAAAAAAAAACAGACATGCTAATGGGATGGCAGTGCAAGCAGAACAGTATATCTTGAATAACCCCACTCAGTGGAGTAGATCAGGGGTGCCCAACCCAAAACGGATCTATCTAAACAGCACTTTAAAAATCTGACAACAAATGGGAATTTTTCAATCATTATGTTACTGGCTGTAATATTACCCACATTTTCTGAAATTCAAAGTTCTCTCCTTTATAACTTACATACATAAAATCAGAGTACGCATTACAGGTAGCTTCACATTTCCAGACCATAAATGAGTTTAGGTGCCAACAGGAATGCAAGGAACCAAACAATATTTGCATGTGACAACAGCTTATTAATCATCATTAACACATCAAGCATCACAGGCACAAACCTGAAAAAGTGGGATTCCGCGTTCCCTGTGTTACTTCCTCTCTCCTACAGGTTCAGCTGTACATTCATGTGTGGTGATTATTTCTAAAGTAATTACCTCTCTATGTGTCTACACTCCTGTGTTGACTTTGAGCAGTCACATCAATCACCCTGGAGAGTGTCCTCTTGCATGCAAATCTGAACATCTGTAGTCATATCAGTCTTCTCAGTAATGAGGAGTTTATGCATATTACACATTCTTACTTATGTCTGCGTGTATTTTACAGTCTATGTTTGTTGAAGGTACCAAGTGTTCATATACACAGAGAGGTGACAAATTATGTCAGTGGCGCTACACTTACAAAAAAGCCTTGCTGGCTGAGTGACAATGTAACTAGGCCATTGACTGAGTAACTAAAACTACCTTTCATGTCATGCTAATCAGAAGTCTTTGTAAACCTGTTCATGTGTTCATGGGAGTTCCTGTGATATTGTATTTTTTTCATTTGGTTTAGTTGGTTTCACCCCACAACAGCTGAAGTGCACCAAATTACACACAGTGGTGTTAGTTTATTGGTCAGGAATTTTGCAGAGATTCAGTCACTCTATTAGTGTCACATTTACCACCATGAAAAAATAAAATATAAACAGAAAATACAAAATAGAGACACGTAACATCTAAGTGTATCACAAAACAAACCAATAGTAATAAACTTTTCTTGAAATCTGTTTCTTCAGGATTGATTTAACCGATCAGGTCGCTGATGCTCATCCAAAAATACATTCTGCAATCCATGTGTGAAAATTAAAAGTTTATCTATGCTATTTTTTATGGCTTGCTTGCTGTTATTAACAAAAGCTTGTGCTGCAGGAACTATATGATAACTTTAGTTTATTTTTTGTCTCAGTTCCTTTTGTTTTCACTTACTTGGTAATCTTAAGGATAGATAGATAGATAGATAGATAGATAGATAGACAGATAGATAGATAAATAGATAGATAGATAGATCACACAACAGGACAGTTATAATAATAAGGATGATACAATATAAAAAGAAGAATATATACAAAAAAACCTATCTACAGGCACATATATAACTAGAAATATACAAAAATATGCAAAAGTATTGAAGGAGTTTTGGTAACTGTTAGGCTCACTGTGTTTGCATGTTGAGTAGCCTACCCTAGCTGCGTCTGTTTTTAAGTTTTGTCGATTCATTTTGGAGACTGGTTGGCAACGATAGGTCATTGCAAAATATGCAAGCATAGTTTCAAGAATTAGGGACAGAAGTAAACAGCATCAGTAAGCCATCACCGAAGCTGGCCTCAGCGGCCATTGTGAACCTGCTGCCTGACTTCACCAGCCAACGTTTGAAAGCCAACTGAAGAGCCACTTTCCTTACCAGAGGCCGACAAGAGCCAGCTGGTAGCCTGCTCCACCCACTCAAGGTCCAGTCAGATGCTTCCAAAGTTCACCTCTTCAGCTGCCTCACCCCTTTGACCCACGGACTCTTCTCAACGCGACACATGCATCACCGTGACTCTCTTGGAAACTTCGAGGCTGTAAGGTTCACACTCTCACTTCTCCGACTATATGGTTCAGTCTTGCCTGTGTTCCTCGCTTTTTATCTAAATATAGGCCAGTTGTCGATTAATCTAATATTAGTACCTTTATGTCTTTGTATCAATAAATTACCTTTTTTTTAATGCTATCACTTGGTTCTGTATTAAATTATCACAATTTGATCAAGATAGATCCTTGTCCACAGGAAGATCCTAACCTGAGATTAAACTAACTATGTTTAATGGTTAGTGGCCTTGTCCTGCTACACTAGGGTTGCTCAATC
Organism: Colossoma macropomum; assembly: GCF_904425465.1. Classification (NCBI taxonomy): domain Eukaryota; kingdom Metazoa; phylum Chordata; class Actinopteri; order Characiformes; family Serrasalmidae; genus Colossoma; species Colossoma macropomum. The sequence continues at coordinate 602,229 of NW_023496040.1, forward strand.
CTGGACCTAGAGATCTACCACCCTTGAGAAATCAGATTCAACACACCTGGCTCTTAGTGTCAGAAGCTCCTGAGGGCCTTCATTACCTGGATTAGGTGTGTTAGATTAGGGTTGGAGCTAAACTGTACAGGATGGTAGATCTCCAGGACCAGGATTGAGCACCCCTGCGCTACACCATGCTGACTTCAGCTCAAGCCTGTTTTAAAATGGCCACTGTTTAAACACTAAATCCTTTATTAGGTGCATGATTATACATTTTGTAACAAACATTTATGTATGTAGTTAACTCATATCATCAATAGAGCATAACTGGCAATGGTAACTTCAATGCAACAGCAAAGATGATGAAGACCCAAAGAAAATGGAAGTTTTTTTCCTGTTATTCTTAAATTTATATGATGTAAAATACTATCTTAGTATTTCACAGGAGCTGGCACTTGAAAATTAACCTTATACCATGGTGCAGTTTTGTAATTCACTACGCTGTCAACACAGAAGCACTGATATTTGATGCTGCTGCATTTTGTCACTTCTAAGGAACTCGAGAAAACGTAATAAAAAATAAGAAGCCCAAACACCCCAAAATTTGCTGCTTTTCTCTTCTGATCCAACTCCTCTCCTCCATGACCCCGAAATGCATTTCTGTGACACCATCTTTCCAGCTGTCTCAGTATCAGAAGAGATGAAAGAAGCTGCTCCAAACACCTGCTGAAGCAGCTTTGAGCAGAGGATATGGGGGGGATGATATTAAGGAAGTCTTTTTTTAGATTTCAGAGTGACGTCTCACTGCACACATGTCCAGAGAAGACAGACAACATGGAGGACAACATGGAGGACAACATGGAGAAGTCTTTTAGCCTTACATTTTTTTTTAGTTTATTTTAGTGCATGTGTTATTAACTTATTTATACACCTTTACCTTGCATTTCTTGATTTATTTTACACTTTTATGTCACAGTATTCTTTTATTTCCATGTTTTCATCTATTTATTATTTTTTGAAAGCAACATTTTCCATAATTTTTCCAGAAAAAATGAGGAGGAGCTCTGTGTCTGCATTCAAAAACACCTTATGAATGTCTGTTTACCAATCTGGTGGAGACAGATGAATGGTTGCAAAATCCCTGCAGCTACGTTGATACTCACGCTACTGCCGAAAGCCAAGCTAAAGGCGTCAGAAGACATCCTGTTTTTGATGCTGCAGGCTACAACCAATGGGATGGTTTGGATTAAAAATGCCACAAGATTCAAAAAGACTAATTCCAAGGCCTTCTTTTTGACAATGCTTGTCCCACCATCTGTCCTTTCCTTCTCCCCTGGACGAGGTCTCCTCAGAATTCTCCGAATGGAGAAACAGAAGAAAAGATGCATGCTGAGAATGATGATTAACAGGATTCCAAAAACAGTGAAGGGCAGATCTGAAAAGTACTGCATGGCCACAATGCCACTTATGAATGAATAAATCCATACAAAGACTGACTTTGCTACACGACAGTTCACCAATTTGTACTTCAGGTAAAGAACAGGGTGGACCACTGCCAGGTAGCGCTCAAAACACACACAGCACTGGAAAAAGATACGAGAAGACAGGCAGAGGAAAACGAAAAATGCTACTGGTTTCTCAAAGCAGAGATTTTTCATGTTAACATGACACAGGATAAACAGAGGTGCAGGGAGAGCAAAGAGCATTTCAGTGACAGTCTGACTCAGGCTAAATATCAGAGACCCATCCAGTCCTCCAGCTCTGATTAGGAGGATGACAACATAGATGTTTAGAGGAAGACCCAGAGTGAAGTTGATGATCTGGACAGAAATGAAAATGAATGATGCGATACTTAGAATCAATGGGTCCAATTCATAAAGGGTTGAGTTTGTAAGGCTGGTATTCATCTTCCTGCAGAGGAGAACAGAGTCATGCTGAGTGAGGTATTGAGAGACATGCAATAGGGATAAAACAATAGCAAAGGAACACAGTTCTGTAACCTGATACTGTTTAAATTCTATATGGTCGCTGGCATAATTAAAGAATCTTGTATCTGTGAAATGGTAACAGTAGGTCAAATAAATGTTTTAAGCAGAAACAATGTAAACTACGCCACAGTCAGAAAACATACTTTTTATATAATTTATTTTGAGCCTATAAATGAATAATTGATGAATACTTTATACTAATACACACCACACTTCAGCTTTTACCAGAGTATTTTTTACCAGATTACTTGTACTTTTACTTGAGTAACCTGTGTACTTCCACAAGCTCCTTCTTTAAGAAACACTGACATAATGGATCATATATGTTATGGACAATAAGAACTGCTTTGAAAACTGCAAACAATCCATTTGTACAGCAGCATATTAAAGCTGCACTATGTACGTTTTGGAGACCTCTCTGGTGGCAATGTGTAATTGCACATAACATGCAAAAGAACATTTTGCAACTTCAGTCCCCTTCCCTGCCCGGACAAATCTGATGATTGGGAGCGTATTGAAAGAGTATTCAAAGAGAACTCGGTCAAAACTTGGTGAAGGACATGTCTTCTAAGCATGCAAGAATTATCTACCATTTTAATAATTTCTTCATCAGTACAATGTTGGGTTTAGGTCTACAAAATAAGCTAGTTCAACAAAGAAATTAAGTTGAGGTTACTCAGTGAATACACTGATTACTCAGTGAATGTGCTGTGTACTTATGAACTGAAATTGCTTGCATTTTTAACTTAGTCCCTCACTCAATTGTGATTGTCAGGTTGTCAGGCTGAGATGAATCTTTAAAGAAAAAAAAAGATACTCTTTCAACCATGTAACCAGTGAAGAACGTTATTAAAGAGGAAGTAAGCAACCCCACCTCAAGACCAACAGAGAAAACAGCAGCAGCATTTAGACTAATTTCTGAAGGAAATGGTCTAAATATCCGTCTGTAACATTCAGAACTGTCACTACTGAAACATATTTTCTGCAGTTATGTAAACTTTGTGTGTACAACTGTTCAAAGTCATGTTTGCTAATCATGTATTGGCTATCATTTTAAGTTATGCTCAAAATTAGCTGAAATCGTCACTACTGTTTTGGTACTAACAATCACTTGTTTGAATAAAATAACATAATTAAGGCATAGGGGCTTTCAAAGCAAATGTATATATATATATATATATATATATATATATATATATATATATATATATATATATATATATATATGTAACAAGTGGTTTCTCCAAATTCAACACAAAAAAATGGCACTTTTAATAACTACTGCAGTCTCAGAATTATTCAACCCTCTGATTAGAATTCCTTATAAGTGCACACATTTGCAAATCAGGTATTGTTATCAAGGGCTTCATTAGTTGCATTTGGTGTGCTTGAGATAAAACACATCAAACATCTGGACTGGCTAGGGGTTTGTTGACTGCCAAGTTTGGTTGTATGTTAGAAAGTCAAGAGAGTTGTCCAAACGGTTAAGAGATCACTGACTCATTGACAAACAGGAAAAAGGCACCTACTGTTTCTAGAGATACAGCTGGAAGCACAGTTTGCAAGTTTGAAGGAACACTGCTACACCTGGACATGGCAGAAAGAGAAAGCTATCATTGGCTGCCACCAGATTTCTGAGAAGGTAGGTGGTAAAAACCCTCGAGTGCTTGCAAAGGACCTGCAGCAACATTTGGTGGCAGCAGGCACAAGGTTTAAGTTTGCACAATAAGGTGCATATTACATGCTGAAGGTCTCCATGCCTGAACTCCTAGGCATGCACCTCTCCTGACCCAAAAGCACAAGAAAATCTGCCTCTAATACGCTAAAAACCGTATAAGTAAGCCACAGAAGTTTTGGGATTCTGTTCTGTGGAGTGATGAAACAAAACTGGGACTGGGGCCTCTGTAACTGTGGTATATGTGGTGGAAGAAAAGAATACCCTGGAGGCCCATGGGCTAAGATAACTCAGGAACACTGCCAGAAGCTGGTATTTGGCTATGCATCACATAGCCAAATTATATATATATATATATATATATATGTATATATATATATATATATATATATATATATATAGTTTTAAAAGAAAAACTTTTGAATAAACGAAGTTCAAAATTAAATAAAAGGCTAATGCTAAAAGGATAATGTTGCGTTATAATGTCCTTATTTTCAGTACTCTCACACTGTAGTTGTTTCATGCATTTATTGTGAAGGTTACAAAGATATTACATTGTTCTACATTATATGCTGTCACATCTGTCATGCTCTGCTGAACCTCAAACTATGTAGCAATAAAGGGAAAAACAGAATCATAATAGAAATAACATACCTGTTAGTCTTTCACTTGATGTTCAGTATAAAGAGAGGCTCTATGAAATGTTATGAATATACTTACTCATATAGCCACCTGACTGAGAGTGATTCAAGATACTCTTATATAAAATCTGATGATTGTAATCTAGGAAAATATCTCACATGCAAATGAACAAATGCCTGAGAAGATTTACCACAGTACTGACAACAAAAGCAAATCAGCACTCTGTTTCAAAGCTGGCTGGTCCTTGTAGTTAATGTGACCCTAAACCCGGCACAGTAAACACAATTGCACAATAGTTATGGAGCCACATGTTACTAGTTGTTCACTTTGAGAAAATAAAAGGATACTAGTTGGTACAAGTAGTAGCTTATCTGTGGTGTGAATCAAGCTCATTTTAGAAAGACAAGTACCATATTTTTTAAATTAGTTATCAGTGGTAATGCTTTGCCCTGTGATGGACTGGCGACCTGTCCAGGGTGTATCCTGCCTTCCGCCCAATGACAGCTGGGATAGGCTCCAGCACCTCACCGCGACCCAGAAGGATAAGCGGTTTAGATGATGGATGGATGGTAATCCTTTGCAATGTTATGATTGTTTTGGTACTGATATTCATTTGTTTTAATAAAATGACTCAATTAAGGCATAGGGCCAATCAATGCAAAAGTGTAAAAAGTGTAAAATTAACTAAAATAGCTATGCAGAAGATCTCCAGATCCCTCAGATCCCTCAGCCCTCTGTGGCTGTGTAACAATAAACACTTAGTCATCCTTGTTAATTATAGGTTTAACCATTTCTAGACTTCCTTTGAAGCATTTACGTCTGATTTTGTATATATCATTTTTATACATCATATCATCCAATATGATGATGCAATATACTATTAGAAAGACTGAAATCCCAGGATTTGATTCCTGCAAACCATTTTATGATCTTTTACTCACAGAGGTAATGACCCATTCTCATTTGCAACAAAAGCACCAAATGAGCAAATGCTAGCAAATCTGTGGGTTACTTTCAGAGTCATGAAAACTATCCACTGAGACAGCATAACCTAAACAAGTGTAAAAATATTGGTTTCAGCTCATTTGAAAGTTTAGTTTCAGAACAGTCCGGTAAAAACAAAATACATTTGGGTATGGTCCTACTTACATCAAATAGTACTGACGAGGAGCTATGCATTTAAACACAACTTCCAAATGGTAGTTTGCCCATCTGCTGGAGAAGAAGGATTGGCTGCACAATCCCCACAGCAATATTGATAACCATGCTAAAGTTGACAGCCAAACTAAATGTGTCAGAAGACAACATGTTATTTATACCGAAGGCTGTAGCTATTGGGATGGTTTGGATTAAAAATGCCAGGAGACTGAAGAAAACTAATCTAAAGGCCTTCTTTTTGATGACATTCACTCCACCATCTGTCCTTTCCCTCTCTGATGGACCAGGTCTCCTCAGAACTCTTAGAACAGAGAAACAGAAGTAAAGGTGTATGCTCAGAAGGATGGCGTACAGGATTCCAAAAGCAGGGTAGGGCAGATTTAAAAAGTCATTTGTGCCGATAATTCCACGTTAAAGAGTACATCCATATAAAGGCTGAGCCTGTTAAACGATACTTCACAGATTTAAACAGAGGTGCAGGGACAGCAAAGAGGATCTCAGAGAAAGCGTGACTCAGGCTAAAAATCACAAACCCATCCAGTCCTCCAGCTCTGATAAGGAGAATGATGACATAGATGTTTAGAGGAAGACCCAGAGAGAAGTAGATGATGTAGACATGACTACGGAGGATGAAAGGCTCAGAATCAATGGGTGCAGTTTGTAAAGTGTTGAGTTTGTGAGGGTCGTGCTCATCTTCCTGCAGAGGAGAAGAGTGTCATGTTGAATGAGGGGAGACATGTGATGGTGATAGCACAGCAAAGACTGAACTGTACAAATTATACCTTGTTTTTCATGTTTCAGAATGTCCTGTGCTTAAGACTATTCAAATTTAATTCCATGTGTCCCACAAATATAATACATTGCAATGCAAAACAAATGGTATCTTGGCAAATGAAAACATTGTACATCTGGTTGATATATCCAATATTCCTCATTATAAGAATTCAAAAGGCTGTTCTAACAACTCCCAGATGTTTTACTGTTTTAGAGTAATTTTAGATATCTAATCTAGATACAATGTCTCATTTTATTAGCAAATAATATTCACTAGATTTAAGATGCTTTGACTTAATAAAATATTACTCTTTATTTATGCAATGTGGAATATTCCAGACAACACTGTAGACTACAAGACTACATTACAGACTATACCCAGACAATTGCCAGAAAATAGAATCTACTGTGAATATGGATGAACTAATATAAGAAACAGCAATGCAATGGATCTACACTGCAAAAATAATACAAGCTCATTTCTGAAAAAGTCGGGACGCTATGCAAACTGTAATAGTGCAACAATTCAAGAATAACATTTCTCAATGTAAAATACCAAAGAACTTTTGCTTTTTCATCATCTATGGTGCATAATATCAAAAGATTGAGAGTCTGGAGAATCTCTGTATGTAATGGACAGGGCCAAAAACCAGTATTTGCTGGTCATGATCTTTGGGCCCTCAGGTGGCACTGCATTAAAAACAGACATGATTCTGTAGTGGAAATCACTGCATGGGCTCAGGAACACTTTTAAAAACCACTGTCTGTGAAAACAGTTTGTTGCTGCATCCACAAATGCAAGTTAAAACTCTTAAACACAAAGAAGAAACCATATATAAACAGGATCCAGGAATGCTGCCACCTTCTCTGGGCCCGAGCTCATTTAAAATGCACTGAGGTAAAGTGGAAAAGTGTCCTGTGGTCCAATGAATCAACATTTGAAATTCTTTTTGGAAATCATGGACACAGTTTCCTCTAGTACAATGACCACTCAGCTTGTTATCAGTGCACAGTTCAAAAGCCAGTATTCACGATGGTATGGGGTGCATTAGTGCACATGGCATTTTTGAAGGTACCATTAATGCTGAATGATATATACATGTTTGGCAACATATGCTGCCATCCAGACAACGTCTTTTTCAGGAAAGGTCTTGATTATTTCAGCATGACAATGTCAAACCACATTCTGCATATATTACAAAAGCATTGCTCTGTATTAAAAGAGTCCAGGTGCTAAATTGACCTGCCTGCAGTCCAGACCTGTCACCACTGAAAACATTTGGCGCATTATGAAATGTAAAATATCACAAAGAAGACCCTGAACTGTGGAGCAGCTTAAAACAGATGTTAAGTAAGAATGGGAAAACATTTCACTATCAAAACTACAGCAGTTGGTCTCCTCAGTTCCCAAACTCTTACAGAGTGTTGTTAAAAGAAGAGGTGATTAAACACAGTGGTAAACAGGCCCCCGTCCTAACTTTTTTAGAACGTGTTGTTGGCCTCAAATTCAAAACGGGCGTATATTTTTCAAAAAATAATAACATTTCTCAGATTCAACATTTGATATGTTCTCTTTATAGTATTTTCCTTTAAAAATATGGTTTACATGATTTGCATATCATTTTTACTTACATTCTGCACAGCATCCCAACTTTTTTAGAAACGGCGTCATATCTTGTTAAGTGAAAATATCTTACATTTGAGATGGTTGTGCACTTATTATAAGATTATCTAGCTTATTTCTAGACAATTTTAACCTGTTTTAAATAGTTTTATCAAGATGGTCTCACTATATTGGCAGATAATTTTGCTGGTTTCAAGCACATTTCTTAAAACAAGCAAAATTATCTGCCAATATAGTGAGATAAATTTACTCAATAAAATCACTTAAAACAAGTTAAACATGTTTGGAAATAAGTTAAAGTAATCTTAAACTAAGATTTATCTCAGGATAGATCTTACTGCATATTTTTGTATATTTCTAGTTGCATATATGCCTCTAGGTAGTTTTTTTTTTGTATATATTCTTCTTTTTACATTGTACCACCCTTATTCCTATAACTGTCCTGTTGACTGCTACTGGCTGCTAAATTTCATTTACATTTACAGCATTTAGCAGACGCTCTTATCCAGAGGGACTTACAAAAAGTGCTTTGTCTATCCAGAGAAAGTATCTTTGCTAGTTACCAATAGGTTAGAGAGAAAGCCAGTCCTGAGCTCAGATAGTGCTAGAATCAGAAAGTCATTATTGACACCTAGAGAAAAAGGAATAGAGAAACACAGAGCAGTGCAATACAATACAATACAATACATAAGTGCAGTACAATACATTAGAGACTCTGCTGTACGGACAGCCAGTGGGAGTTCGTTCCACCACCTGGGTGCCAGCACAGAGAACAGTCAAAAAAAGTCTATCTATCTATCTATCTATCTATCTATCTATCTATCTATCTAACAGGATCTCAACATGAGAAATATTAGATTTATTGAATAGATTTAAGATTTTACTTGACTTGACTTGATTTTTGCAGTGTAGGCAATAACCGCTGTGCAAATCATGAATAGAATAGAATATTTTTTAAAAAAAAGCAAGCTTCTATAACCTTCCAAATTGTCCTGGTAATTTCTACATTGTTCGTAGCGTAACCATAGTGCAAATAATTATCAAAAAGTACAAGGAGTACACTGTGTATAATTCAAAGTAGGAAGCAAAAAGTAACCCCTGTGCTAGCAAGAATGGTAGTGCAAGAGGCCAAGAAGAACCCTAGGATCACCACCAAGGTCTGATGAATCTGAGCAGTTCTGGCACCAACATCTCAAGGCAGACACTCCAGCAGACACTGCACAAGGCTGGTCTCCATGGATGCCGGCCAAGGAGGACTCCCATTCTCCAAGACAGGAACAGAACTCTTGCCTAGGTTTTGCAAAAGCTCACATAGACAAAGAAGAAATTTTGGACCATCAATTCTGTGGTCAAATGCGATGAAAATGGAGTTGTTTGGACACAGAGACGTAGCATTCATTGACCAAAAGAAGGGATAAACATTTAACCCCAAAAACACCATCATCAAGGTGAGGGTTACTTTAAAAATGTATTGCATTACAGATTACTGATTACCTGTTAAAAATGTAATTGTAAGATAATCCAAAGGATTACTATATTAAAGTTATGTAATCTGATTACTTTCAGTTACTTTGTATTTCTTGTCTTTAATTAAAGGTATCAAAGTAAAGAAAAAAGAAAAATCATTTCCGCAAGATTTTTATCAAGAATTTAACTTCATACAGTCAAACACAAAAACTGTACTGTTGTTTAAACAAAATGACAGATTCTAGGTGACTTAAATATTGTGTCCTACAGAACCACTGATCTTACTTTTAGCAAAATGGCCAAACTTAATATATGAAAACATTTAAAATATAACGATGACAGATTACATGTTTGTATAACAGTGTAATTTGTTTGAGTTTAGACAGGTATACTCAAACCTTAAACTTCTGAAATCAAGCTTTGCTCCCCAGGAAAAAAAAAACTGTGTGATTTTAACAGGAAAATAATAATAATAAAAAAAAAATTGATACACTGAGACTAAACGCTCTTGGAATAAAACACAGTAATTAACAAGTAAATGATGTAGAATGATCCAGTACATTTGATCAAACACAAAATAGTTAAAATCTATACTGCTCTCCTAGGACTTTTTATTATATATTATATATTTTTATTATATTATATTTATTAAAAATCTGTTACTTTTCGTGCGAAAGTCAAAAGATCCATCTGATAGAAATCTTATTTTGACAGCCCTCCTCAACAATAATCATAAATTGAGGCCATTCTAAAGACTCTGACTGGCCATTATGTGTGTTCTATCTGCTAAAAGGCTGTACTGGCTTGTAAGGTTTCATGCAGGTGCGTCGTGCTCAGACTTTGATGATTGTAATTCTTAGCGCTTCCTAATCAGCTCTCAGCAGTTTCAGTCCACAGAAATCCTAGAGCTGATTGTCCTAGCACAAATAATAATAATTTAAACATATTCATATTTTTCATACATCATTCAAAAACTAGAAAGAAATAATACCAGTGAAAACTAACTTTGCCACTCACAAAACTTAATTTGCTCTCTTTTTACATTTAAGACTGCTAGTTAAAACCTAGCAGGTTAAGGTTTTCAACAGTTTGATTTATAGCCAGTCAAACTGTAGAATTTTATGGAACAACAAATGAGAATAAAGAGTTTACTGCCTGATCAGATCAGTCTGCTACTGTAGAATCTGATAGTGGGGAAATCCAGGTTGAGTGCCTGATTCAAATATCTTCAAGAAAACTGCAGATCTCAGTTCTGCCAGTAAAAATTAAACACTTAATAAAAATTGCATAGATTGGCTGGATAAAACATGGTGAACTGCTGCTGGACAAGGAAGTCTTCAGATTTCTCTCCTGGCAGCAGCACCACCTCCTCCCCTTACCCCCAACTTAAAAACTCTTCAAATCTATGCAACTAGTGACATATGTATCATTAAAATGGTGTATTTAGATAAAAGGTGATGAGTTTTTGTGTATATGGTTTGAATGTAATCCTGCTGGTTATCACCTAATGTTTACAATGTACCTGAAATTTGATAACTGTCTTTTTATACTGTAACTGTAATGGACTACTGATTATGTAACATTACAGGTAGTAAAAACGGAATACAAGTCAGTCAATCAACAGAACATTTAGTATTTTATTTTTATTGGCAGAACTTAGATCTGCAGCGTTTTCCCAAATATATTTGAACCAGGCGTTTAACCTGGATTTCCACATTGGCATCAGCAATCTGTCAGATCTGGAAGTTAACTATTTTATTCTCTTTAGTTGCCCTGGAATTCTACAACTTTACTGGATATAAATGTAGCCTTTACGAAGGTTAACCTGTCAGATTTTACTGAAGTGAGCTAACATTAATGAAGTTCTAAAGTGTGAAAACAGATCAAAATCTTGTGAGTGGCAAAGTTAGTTTTGTTTTAGCATTATTAAACAGTTTTTGCATGATGGGTGCAAAATGTTAATATATATATATATATATATATATATATATATATATATATATATATATATGTAAATTATTATTATTTTATCTTAGTTTTTGTGCGAAATTAATGCCTTTTTTAATTCATAAAACCAACATGAAACCTTATGAACTAGTTTAGGCCTTTTAGCAGATATAACACAAGACCAGCCAGTCAGAGTTTTGGTCTCTATTTGTAGATACTGTTGATGAGGGGTCTCAAAAGAAGATTTCTACCTGACTAATCTTTTGACTTTAATAAGGTGTGCCAAAGATTAAGAAATAAAGCAAAATCACAGGAAAGCAGTGAAGTTTTAAACTATACTGCATCTGCATGTTGAACTCAAAGTGGATCATTACTTGTTTTCCTGTGTTCCCCTTTAGTCTTCCTTCACTGTCTTGACATTCAGTTTTTTCTTGGGTAATTCTGCATAGATTTCTGCACATTGGAACTGTTTTAACTGCTCATGAGTGTACATATATAGATTTATGATTTTTATCTTTAAAATATTTCCATATATTTCTTCACTTAGATTTGGCCATTTCGCTAAATGTAAGATCAGTGACCATTTCTGTGAGGCACAATATTTAAGTCACCTACAGGCTCTAGCCTTTTGGGAGTCCTATGCAAGATTTTCTGGGCCCCCATCTTGCTAGCTGACGTATTTAAAAATTAGAGGCTGGTTAATAACAATGACTACCACAAGCTGTTTAAATTATATAAATTTAGAACTGGCTAATTGTGCATTGCTAATGTCTGGACGCCCATTTGAAGTTCTAATAAGTTACAGTTTAACTTACAGATTTGCATCCCAGAGGTCTGGTCATTCTATCCAATAGATCACTGTGTATGCATCTTGGCCACTTTATCAGAAACCCCTCCCTTTATGCTTCACCTAGTGTTTTTCTGATGCCCATTTATTGATACACAGTTTGTGTTAGCCATCCTCAAGTGCTTCAACAGTTTCTGAGCAGAGACCTGCTCTTGGCTGAATATTTTTGGGTGGTGCACCACTCTTTTAAAAGTAACAAAAATAATATATAATTAAAATAGTCTATGCAGAAGGGTGACTTTTCAAGCTGAGCTGCCAAACTTTTTACAGTGTAGTGAAGTCTTATCATTACCTGTGAATATCTTGGGAGCTGGCATTTTGCACTATGTTTTATACCAATATGTTCTGTTGTAATGTCCTCATTTTCAGTACGCTCACACTGCAGTTGTTTCATGTACTTTATTGTGAAGGTTACGAAGATATTACATAGTTCTACATTATGTGCTGTCATATGTCTGCTGAACCTCAATGAAACTCTGTAGCAATAAAATGAAAAACAGAGAATCATAATAGAAATAACAAACCTGTTAGTCTTTCACTTGATGTTCCGTATAAAGAGAGGTTCTATGGAATGTTATAAATATACTTCACCCCGCACAATTGCACAATGGTTATTTCATGGTGCTATATGTTAGCTGTTTACTTCAGGAGATCTAGACATTAAAATGACTAAAATGACAAACAGCTTTTCTGTAAATTTGTCTGGTGCATGTCAAGCTCATTTTAGAAAAACAAATACCATGTACTTTTGGAATTAGTCATCAGTGATATTAAAACCCTTAATAATATTTCTGCAATGACAACATATATGGAATTTCATGGAATCTGAGATCATTGCTCCACGCAGAACATCTTCAGAACCCTCAGATACTTTAGTCTTCATTGCATGCTATGTAAAGCGGAACTTTTCTGTGGCTGTGTAGGCATAAAGAGTTAGCTATCTTAGTTAATAATAGGTTTAACTGCTGCCCTAACAATGTATCTTTAGGAAAGTTCACAATGGCTTCTATGAAAGTCACGGATGGTTATTTAAGACTGTAAAGGAATGGGAGATTCATCATCTTGTATGTAATGTGAGTATATGTTCATAGGCCATGCACAATCTTGTGTTTTGGGGGGTAGTGGCTTTGGAAGGAGGGCTGAAAGTAGGGGGTGGATTTTTTTCTGGTTTAATTTCTTTCAAAAAATAGCTTACACTTCCGGGGTGAATTCTACAAAATATGTTTCACCTCAATTGAAACTTAAATTGCAGAACAATCTAGTAAACACCAAAGACATTTTTCAAGTTTCCACAAGTCACTGAATATACAGGTTTTTCTAACATATATTTGGTAATTTTCCAGCATTTACATCAAATAGTACTGATGAGGAGCTATGCATTTAAACACAACTTCCAAATGGCAGTTTGCCCATCTGCTGGAGAAGAAGGATTGGCTGCACGATCCCTGCAGTAATATTAATAAACATGCTAAAACTGACAGCCAAACTAAATGCGTCAGAAGACAACATGTCATTTATACCGAAGGCTGTAGCTATTGGGATGGTTTGGATTAAAAATGCCAGGAGACTGAAGAAAACTAATCTAAAGGCCTTCTTTTTGATGACATTCACTCCACCATCTGTCCTTTCCCTCTCTGATGGTCCAGGTCTCCTTAGAACTCTTAGAACAGAGAAACAGAAGTAAAGGTGCATGCTCAGAAGGATGGCGTACAGGATTCCAAAAGCAGAGTAGGGCAGATTTAAAAAGTCATTTGTGCTGATAATTCCACATAATAAAGAGTACATCCATATAAAGGCTGAGCCTGTTAAACGATACTTCACAGATTTGTTCTTCAGAAAAAGAACAGGGTGGACCACTGCCAGATAGCGCTCGAAACACACACAGCACTGGAAAAAGAAGCGGGTACACATACAGACACCAAAGAAGAATACTATTGTCTTCACAAAGCAGAGGTTTCTCACATTCACATGACACAGGATGAACAGAGGTGTAGGGAGAGCAAAGAGGATCTCAGAGAAAGCGTGACTCAGGCTAAAAATCACAAACCCATCCAGTCCTCCAGCTCTGATAAGGAGAATGATGACATAGATGTTTAGAGGAAGACCCAGACAGAAGTTGATGATGTGGACAGACATAGTGGTAGAGGATGAGAAGCTCAGAATCAATGGGTGCAGTTTGTAAAGTGTTGAGTTTGCGAGGGTCGTGTTCATCTTCCTGCAGAGGGGGAGAGTGTCATGTTAACTGAGGGGAGACATGCGGTGGTGATAACACACCAAACAGTACAAATTATACCTTGTTTCTGTCATGCTCTGCTGAACCTCAATGAAACTGTGTAGCAATAAAATGAAAAACACAATCATAATAGAAATAACATACCTGTTAGTCTTTCACTTGATGTTTAGTATAAATGGAGGTTCTATGAAATGTTGTAAATGCACATACCCCCACATATAGCTACCCGACTGTGAGTGACTCAAGCCATTCTTTTATAGAAACTGATGACTGTCATCTAGGAAAATATCTCACATGCAAATTAACAAATGCCTTAGAAGATTTATCACAGTACTGACAACAAAAGCAAATGCGCACTCTGTTTTCCAACCTGGCTGGTCCTAGTAGTTACTGTGACCCTAAACCTTGACAACACAGTTGCACAATGGTTATTGCATGGGGCTACATGTTACAAAGTGTTTATTTTAGGAGAGCTAGAGAAAAAAGAATAAAAGGAATGCCAGTTGGCACAACTAGTAGCATACTGTAAATGTGTCTGGTGCATATTAAGCTCATTCTAGAAAAGCAAGTACAATACTTTTGAAATGAGTCATCAGTGATATAAAATCCCTTAATAATATTTCTGCTACTTTTTTGTGGCTATGTAAGAATAAAGGGTTAGCTATCCTAGTTAATTGTGGGTTTGATTGTGGCCTTGATAGCACATCCTTAGGCAAGTTCACAATGGCTTTAATGAAAGACAATGCTTTAACGAAAGTCATAGATGGAAAAAGAAAAGGGAGAAAAGGTTTTAAACAAAAATAAGTTGGATAAAGCAAGAGATCAAACCAGAGTGAACTCTGGTGTGGCCTTCCAACAGTGGTGAAACCTGAGGGTGTTGAAAGACCTGAAAAGCGATGCCAAGGTTGGTATTTTTCTGCTGGAGGTTCTTAGTTTTTAATGGGGGAATTTATTATTTTTCTGAATTACGTAGCCAGGATAGCTAGCTACATACGTAGCTACATTATGGATTAGTGCAACGATAAATGGTGGCTAAGCTGTGGGTATAATAGCTACCTTTATCTTGTATGTAATCTGTGTGTGTATATATTCATAGGCTGTGCACATTCATGTGTTTTGGGGAGTGGCTTTAAAATAAGGCCTGAAAGTAGCTAGATTACACTTCCTGGTTTGTACAAAATCACCTACTCCAGATTTGAGCGTTGAATGTTCATGTGACGAGAGTTCTAAAAAATATTTGTTGCACCTTGAGTTGAAACTTGAGTTTCAGAACAGTTTATGTAAACGGCAAAGACATTTTTCAGGGTGCAATAATTCCATGGGTCAGTGAATATGGAGTCTTTTCTGAGATTTATTTGGGTTATAGAAGTGATTTTCCAGCATTTACATTAAATAGTACTGATGCATTCAAGCACACCTTCCAAACTGCAGTTGCCCATCTGAAGGAAAAGGAGGATTGGCTGCACAATCCCTACAGACATATTGATAACCATGCTAAATATAACATAATAGCCATGTGAAGGGTGATAATTACATGACAAACTCTCCACTGTGTCATCTCTTCTGCATCTTTATGGTGAATGAGGAGAGACACAACCAGAGCACCCCCTCCTGGCTGGAACAGGCATGAGCAATTGATAATCATTAATCTTTTTTAATCCAGTTTATAAACCAATATCCAAAACAAAACATCACATACATCATGTACAAAAGCCATGTTTTGATTAAGACTGATCATTTTTAACCCCGAATCTTCATTTTTAAAGCTTGTTGTAACAGACATAAAAAGTACTAAACATAAATCAAAAAATAACAGTTTAAACATTTAATATCCCCACATTTATTTCTCTTTCATCTTTTCTTTCAAGATCCATTTGGAAATCTAGTTATTTTAAAGGACAATTTAGAAGCTGTTATATTTGCATGTTTTTAACCTGTTACACACTCCCCTTCAAATTTAGATGTCCCGACAACTTCATCAAAACCCTTAACACATACATTTCCTCCTTTAATGGCAATCTCAGCAGTGTCAAGCGTTAACAACATTTTCTTTAAGTAAGTGCAATACATCTGAACTTTAGCTTCGATTTACATTCATTTTTTCTTTTTTTCCTCATTAAGGAACACAAACAATTATTTAAAGCATAATGCAGTCCTTCTCAAAAAGTCCATGCTAAGCTTGGAGATCAGTTCAAAAGCATGCCAGCAATATGAAACGGCCCATAACTGGGAATCAGTTTGACTACATGTGAACAATATGATGCAGTCCATGCTTAAATTTCTATGATGTAAAATGCTATCTTAGTATTTCACAGGAGCTGGCATTTGAAAATTAATCTTATACCATGGTGCAGTTTTGTAATTCACTACTTTTTTGTACAGTCATGAGGTCATCTGTAATACTGTTTTTCTTACATATCTTGCATTGTGAAGCTTAAGACAATATTATGTGGTGCTATGTTATGTACTGTCAGATGTATCATGCTGTGCTGAATGCAGATACATTACTGTGGCTGTGTGGCTAAAGAAAATCACAGAATCACAGCAGAAAAGAACATACACCTGAGTGAGACTCTATAAAAGGTTATTCATGTGTGGAAAATGAAATGGTTTATAGTCATTTTTATATTTGCTATTGATGGCTGTCATGTAGGAAAATATCGAATGCAAATCAATGCAAATTGACAAATTTCTGAGAAGATTTATCACAGGAGTGACAACAAAGGACTGAGCACTCTGTTTCTTAGATGGCCGTTCTATGTATTTACTGTAGACTAATAAACCCTGTCAACACAGAAGCACTGATATTTGATGCTGCTGCATTTTGTCACTTCTAAGGAACTCGAGAAAACGTAATAAAAAATAAGAAGCCCAAACACCCCAAAATTTGCTGCTTTTCTCTTCTGATCCAACTCCTCTCCTCCATGACTCTGAAATGCATTTCTGTGACACCATCTTTCCAGCAGTCTCAGTATCAGAAGAGATGAAAGAAGCTGCTCCAAACACCTGCTGAAGTAGCTTTGAGCAGAGGATATGGGGGGGATGATATTAAGGAAGTCTTTTTTAGATTTCAGAGTGACGTCTCACTGCACACATGTCCAGAGAAGACAGACAACATGGAGGACAACATAGAGTCTTTTAGCTTTCATTTTTTTTAGTTTATTTTAGTGCATGTGCTATTAACTTATTTATACACCTTTACCTTGCATTTCTTGATTTATTTTACACTTTTATGTCACAGTATTCTTTTATTTCCATGTTTTCATCTATTTATTATTTTTCGAAAGCAACATTTTCCATAATTTTTCCAGAAGAAAATGAGGAGGAGCTCTGTGTCTGCATTCAAAAACACCTTATGAATGTCTGTTTACCAATCTGGTGGAGACAGATGAATGGTTGCAAAATCCCTGCAGCTACGTTGATACTCACGCTACTGCCGAAAGCCAAGCTAAAGGCGTCAGAAGACATCCTGTTTTTGATGCTGCAGGCTACAACCAATGGGATGGTTTGGATTAAAAATGCCACAAGATTCAAAAAGACTAATTCCAAGGCCTTCTTTTTGACAATGCTTGTCCCACCATCTGTCCTTTCCTTCTTCCCTGGACGAGGTCTCCTCAGAATTCTCAGAATGGAGAAACAGAAGAAAAGATGCATGCTGAGAATGATGATTAACAGGATTCCAAAAACAGTGAAGGGCAGATCTGAAAAGTACTGCATGGCCACAATGCCACTTATGAATGAATAAATCCATACAAAGACTGACTTTGCTACACGACAGTTCACCAATTTGTACTTCAGGTAAAGAACAGGGTGGACCACTGCCAGGTAGCGCTCAAAACACACACAGCACTGGAAAAAGATACGAGAAGACAGGCAGAGGAAAACGAAAAATGCTATTGGTTTCTCAAAGCAGAGATTTTTCATGTTAACATGACACAGGATAAACAGAGGTGCAGGGAGAGCAAAGAGCATTTCAGTGACAGTCTGACTCAGGCTAAATATCAGAGACCCATCCAGTCCTCCAGCTCTGATTAGGAGGATGACAACATAGATGTTTAGAGGAAGACCCAGAGTGAAGTTGATGATCTGGACAGAAATGAAAATGAATGATGCGATACTTAGAATCAATGGGTCCAATTCATAAAGGGTTGAGTTTGTAAGGCTGGTATTCATCTTCCTGCAGAGGAGAACAGAGTCATGCTGAGTGAGGTATTGAGAGACATGCAATAGGGATAAAACAATAGCAAAGGAACACAGTTCTGTAACCTGATACTGTTTAAATTCTATATGGTCGCTGGCATAATTAAAGAATCTTGTATCTGTGAAATGGTAACAGTAGGTCAAATAAATGTTTTAAGCAGAAACAATGTAAACTACACCACAGTCAGAAAACATACTTTTTATATAATTTATTTTGAGCCTATAAATGAATAATTGATGAATACTTTATACTAATACACACCACACTTCAGCTTTTACCAGAGTATTTTTTACCAGATTACTTGTACTTTTACTTGAGTAACCTGTGTACTTCCACAAGCGCCTTCTTTAAGAAACACTGACATAATGGATCATATATGTTATGGACAATAAGAACTGCTTTGAAAACTGCAAACAATCCATTTGTACAGCAGCATATTAAAGCTGCACTATGTGTGTTTTGGAGACCTCTCTGGTGGTAATGTGTAATTGCACATAACATGCAAAAGAACATTTTGCAACTTCAGTCCCCTTCCCTGCCCGGACAAATCTGATGATTGCGAGCGTATTGAAAGAGTATTCAAAGAGAACTCGGTCAAAACTTGGTGAAGGACATGTCTTCTAAGCATGCAAGAATTATCTACCATTTTAATAATTTCTTCATCAGTACAATGTTGGGTTTAGGTCTACAAAATAAGCTAGTTCAACAAAGAAATTAAGTTGAGGTTACTCAGTGAATACACTGATTACTCAGTGAATGTGCTGTGTACTTATGAACTGAAATTGCTTGCATTTTTAACTTAGTCCCTCACTCAATTGTGATTGTCAGGCTGAGATTAATTAAAAGATACTCTTTCAACCATGTAACCAGTGAAGAACGTTATTAAAGTAAGCAACCCCACCTCAAGACCAACAGAGAAAACAGCAACAGCATTTAGACTAATTTCTGAAGGAAATGGTCTAAATATCCATCTGTAACATTCAGAACTGTCACTACTGAAACGTATTTTCTGCAGTTATGTAAACTTTGTGTGTACAACTGTTCAAAGCCTGTTTGCTAATCATGTATTGGCTATCATTTTAAGTTATATATATATATATATACACACACAGTTGCAATCAACTTTATAAGCAAAATGTACAAAAATGTACAAAAATCTTCAGCTCATTGCAATAAACTAAGCAAACAAGAATAATTTAAATAGCTCAACACAACTAATATAACAAGTGGTTTCTCCAAATTCAACACAAAAAATGGCACTTATAATAACTACTGCAGTCTCAGAATTATTCAACCCTCTGATTAGAATTCCCTATAAGAGCACACATTTGCAAATCAGGTATTGTTATCAAGGGCTTCATTAGTTGCATTTGGTGTGCTTGAGATAAATCACATCAAATATCTGGACTGGCTAGGGGTTTGTTGACTGCCAAGTTTGGTTGCATGTTAGAAATATGTACTAAGTCAAGAGAGTTGTCCAAAAGGTTAAGAGAAGAGATCACTGACTCATTGACAAACAGGAAAAAGACACTGAATGTTTCTAGAGATACAGCTAAATGCACAGTTTGCAAGTTTGAAGTTAACAGAATACTGGCTACACCTGGACATGGCAGAAAGAGAAAGCTATCATTGGCTGCCACCAGATTTCTGAGAAGGTAGGTGGTAAAAACCCTCGAGTGCTTGCAAAGGACCTGCAGCAACATTTGGTGGCAGCAGGCACAAGGTTTAAGTTTGCACAATAAGGTGCATATTACATGCTAAAGGTCTCCGTGCCTGAACTCCTAGGCATGCACCTCTCCTGACCCAAAAGCACAAGAAAATCTGCCTCTAATACGCTAAAAACCGTATAAGTAAGCCACAGAAGTTTTGGGATTCTGTTCTGTGGAGTGATGAAACAAAACTGGGACTGGGGCCTCTGTAACTGTGGTATATGTGGTGGAGGAAAAGAATACCCTGGAGGCTTTCTCTGGCACTGGAGCATCTAAAGGGCAAGATGGATTCAATAAATTATCAGGAAATCCTAGGAGAAAACGTCATGCCCTCTGTGAGGAAGCTGATGCTTGGGCCTCACTGGATCATCCAACAGGACAATGATCCCAAGCATACCTCAAAGTCCACCAAGGCCTGGATTCAGAAGAAGTCCTGGAAAATTCTGGAGTGGCTGTCACAGCTGCCTGACTTGAACCCCACAGAAAATCTTTGGTGGGATTTGAATAGGCGGCTGCAGCATGTAAACCCAAGAATATTAGTAAAGTGGAGGCCACTGCCCTTAAGGAATGGGCTAAGATAACTCAGGAACACTGCCAGAAGCTGGTATCTGGCTATGCATCACGTTTGCAGTACATCATAACAGCAAAAGGGTGCTCTACTAAGTATTAAAGACGCTTGTTATGAAGGGGTTAAATAATTCCACAGCAGTCATTACAAGGGGCATTTTGTGTGGAATTTGGAGAAACTACCTGTTATATCAGTTGTGTTGAGCTATTTAATTGTTCTTGTTTGATTGGTTTATTGAAAACAGCTGAAAGTTTGTAAATTTGTAAACCTAATTTACAATGGGAAGTAAATTATTTTGTTTGCAACTAATACATTTTTTAAAGTAACCCTCACAACCCTCGTTCTATATTATATATATATTTATATATATATATTTATTAAATAAAAGGCTATGCAGAAGGGTGAAAATTTCCAACTGAAGAAACTTTTCACAGTGTGGTAAAGTCTGTCTTTCTTGGGAGCTGGCACGTTTAATTTTGCGTGATATTTTATTCAATAATGTTGCGTTATAATGTCCTTATTTTCAGTACTCTCACACTGCAGTTGTTTCATGTATTTATTGTGAAGGTTACAAAGATATTACATCGTTCTACATTATATGCTGTCACATCTGTCATGCTCTGCTGAACCTCAATCAACTATGTAGCAATAAAAGGAAAAACAGAATCATAATAGAAATAACATACCTGTTAGTCTTTCACTTGATGTTCAGTATAAAGAGAGGCTCTATGAAATGTTATGAATATACTTACCCCCTCATATAGCCACCTGACTGAGAGTGATTCAAGATACTCTTATATAAAATCTGATGATTGTCATCTAGGAAAATATCTCACATGCAAATGAACAAATGCCTGAGAAGATTTACCACAGTACTGACAACAAAAGCAAATCAGCACTCTGTTTCAAAGCTGGCTGGTCCTTGTAGTTAATGTGACCCTAAACCCGGCACAGTAAACACAATTGCACAATAGTTATGGAGCCACATGTTACTAGTTGTTCACTTTGAGAAAATAAAAGGATACTAGTTGGTACAAGTAGTAGCTTATCTGTAAATTTGTCTGGTGTGAATCAAGCTCATTTTAGAAAGACAAGTACCATATTTTTTAAATTAGTTATCAGTGGTAATATTTTGGCAGTGTTATGATTGTTTTGGTAGTGATAATCATTTGCTTTAATAAAATAACTCAATTAAGGCATAGGGCCAGGATTTGGTTACTGCGAACCATTTTATGATCTTTTACTCACAGAAGTAATGACTCATTCTCATTTGCAACAAAAGCACCAAATGAGCAAATGCTAGCAAATCTGTGGGTTACTTTCAGAGTCATGAAAACTATCCACTGAGACAACATAACCTAAACAAGTGGCCTTGATAACATGGCAAGAGTCAGAGATCAGTTTAGAGACCTAACAGTCAGGTAGAGATAAACTCATCCATTTGAGCCTCTGTTACTCTGCATCATTAATTCATTCAATTGAAAAAAACTTGAGAGCTTTACACTTCAAAGGAGCCAAAGATCACAACTAGCCCAAAGTATGTGGCACAGTGCTATTACTTTTACTATGCCACTTCAGGCAGCAATGGGGCGACAGTTAAAAGGGTAATTGCTGTCCTAAAAGAGTAACTTCAGGCAAGTTCATAATGGCAGTTCAGAGAAACACGAGATTATTAGCGTTGAATGTAAATGTGAGAGTCCTAAAAATATTGGTTTCAGCTCATTTGAAAGTTTAGTTTCAGAACAGTCCGGTAAAAACAAAATACATTTGGGTATGGTCCTACTTACATCAAATAGTACTGACGAGGAGCTATGCATTTAAACACAACTTCCAAATGGTAGTTTGCCCATCTGCTGGAGAAGAAGGATTGGCTGCACAATCCCCACAGCAATATTGATAACCATGCTAATAGTGAAAGCCAAACTAAAGGCGTCAGAAGACAACATGTTATTTATACCGAAGGCTGTAGCTATTGGGATGGTTTGGATTAAAAATGCCAGGAGACTGAAGAAAACTAATCTAAAGGCCTTCTTTTTGATGACATTCACTCCACCATCTGTCCTTTCCCTCTCTGATGGTCCAGGTCTCCTTAGAACTCTTAGAACGGAGAAACAGAAGTAAAGGTGCATGCTCAGAAGGATGGTGTACAGGATTCCAAAAGCAGAGTAGGGCAGATTTAAAAAGTCATTTGTGCTGATAATTCCACATAATAAAGAGTACATCCATATAAAGGCTGAGCCTGTTAAACGATACTTCACAGATTTGTTCTTCAGAAAAAGAACAGGGTGGACCACTGCCAGATAGCGCTCGAAACACACACAGCACTGGAAAAGGAAGTGGGTACACATACAGACACCAAAGAAGAATACTACTGTCTTCACAAAGCAGAGGTTTCTCACATTCACATGACACAGGATGAACAGAGGTGTAGGGAGAGCAAAGAGGATCTCAGAGAAAGCGTGACTCAGGCTAAAAATCACAAACCCATCCAGTCCTCCAGCTCTGATAAGGAGAATGATGACATAGATGTTTAGAGGAAGACCCAGACAGAAGTAGATGATGTGGACAGACATAGTGGTAGAGGATGAGAAGCTCAGAATCAATGGGTGCAGTTTGTAAAGTGTTGAGTTTGCGAGGGTCGTGTTCATCTTCCTGCAGAGGGGGAGAGTGTCATGTTAACTGAGGGGAGACATGCGGTGGTGATAACACACCAAACAGTACAAATTATACCTTGTTTCTGTCATGCTCTGCTCAACCTCAATGAAACTGTGTAGCAATAAAATGAAAAACACAATCATAATAGAAATAACATACCTGTTAGTCTTTCACTTGATGTTTAGTATAAATGGAGGTTCTATGAAATGTTGTAAATGCACATACCCCCACATATAGCTACCCGACTGTGAGTGACTCAAGCCATTCTTTTATAGAAACTGATGACTGTCATCTAGGAAAATATCTTACATGCAAATTAACAAACGCCTGAGAAGATTTATCACAGTACTGACAACAAAAGCAAATGCGCACTCTGTTTCACACCTGGCTGGTCCTAGTAGTTACTGTGACCCTAAACCTTGACAACACAGTTGCACAATGGTTATTGCATGGGGCTACATGTTACAAAGTGTTTATTTTAGGAGAGCTAGAGAAAAAAGAATAAAAGGAATGCCAGTTGGCACAACTAGTAGCATATCTGTAAATTTGTCTGGTGCATATTAAGCTCATTCTAGAAAAGCAAGTACAATACTTTTGAAATGAGTCATCAGTGATATAAAATCCCTTAATAATATTTCTGCTACTTTTTTGTGGCTATGTAAGAATAAAGGGTTAGCTATCCTAGTTAATTGTGGGTTTGATTGTGGCCTTGATAGCACATCCTTAGGCAAGTTCACAATGGCTTTAATGAAAGACAATGCTTTAACGAAAGTCATAGATGGAAAAAGAAAAGGGAGAAAAGGTTTTAAACAAAAATAAGTTGGATAAAGCAAGAGATCAAACCAGAGTGAACTCTGGTGTGGCCTTCCAACAGTGGTGAAACCTGAGGGTGTTGAAAGACCTGAAAAGCGATGCCAAGGTTGGTATTTTTCTGCTGGAGGTTCTTAGTTTTTAATGGGGGAATTTATTATTTTTCTGAATTATGTAGCCAGGATAGCTAGCTACATACGTAGCTACATTATGGATTAGTGCAATGATAAATGTTGGCTAAGCTGTGGGTATAATAGCTACCTTTATCTTATATGTAATCTGTGTGTGTATACAGTGGGGTGCGAAAGTTTGGGCAGCCTTGTTAATTTTCCTGATTTACCTTTATAAATCATTGATTGTTTGGATAAAAAAATTCCGTTAAATATATCATATAGGGGACAAACACAGTGATATTTGAGAAGTGAAATGAAGTTTATATGATTTACAGAAAGTGTGCAATAATTGGTTAAACAAAAGTA
Source organism: Colossoma macropomum (assembly GCF_904425465.1). Taxonomy (NCBI): domain Eukaryota; kingdom Metazoa; phylum Chordata; class Actinopteri; order Characiformes; family Serrasalmidae; genus Colossoma; species Colossoma macropomum. Next base: position 626,988 of record NW_023496040.1, read on the forward strand.
GGCAGGTGCATAAATTTGGGCACTGTTGTCATTTTATTGATTTCAAAACCTTTAGAACTAATTATTGGAACTCAAATTTGGTTTGGTAAGTTCAGTGACCCTTGACCTCCATACACAGGTGACTCCAATTATGAGAAAGGGTATTTAAGGGGGGCAATTGTAAGTTTTTCTCCTCTTTGCATCTTCTCTGAAGAGTCGCAGCATGGGAGTCTCAAAACAACTTTTAAATGACCTGAAAACAAAGACTGTTCACCGTCATGGTTTAGGGGAAGGATACAGAAAGCTATCTCAGAGATTTCAGCTTTCAGTCTCCACTGTGAGAAACATTGTGAGAAAATGGAAGACCACAGGCACAGTTCAAGTCAAGGCTCGAAGTGGCAGACCAAGAAAAATCTCGAGTAAACAGAAGCGAAGGATGTTGAGAACAGTCAGAGTCAACCCACAGACCAGCACCAAAGACCTACAACATGATCTTGCTGCTGATGGAGTCACTGTGCATCGTTCAACTATTCGGCGCACTTTACACAAGGAGATGCTGTATGGGAGAGTGATGCAGAGCAAGCCTTTTCTCCGCCCACATCACAAACAGAGCCGCTTGAGGTATGCTAGAGCACATTTGGACAAGCCAGCTTCATTTTGGAATAAGATGCTGTGGACTGATGAAACTAAAATAGAGTTATTTGGGCATAATAAGGGTCATTATGCATGGAGGAAAAAGAACACAGCACTCCAAGAACAACACCTGCTACCTACAGTAAAATTTGGTGGTGGTTCCATCATGCTGTGGGGCTGTGTGGCCAGTACAGGGACTGGGAATCTTGTTAAAGTTGAGGGACACATGGATTCCAATCAATATCAGCAGATTCTGGAGATCAATGTCCAGGAATCAGTGACAAAGCTGAAGCTGCGCCAGGGCTGGATCTTCCAACAAGACAACGACCCTAAACACTGCTCAAAATCTACTAAGGTATTCATGCAGAGGAACAAGTACAACGTTCTGGAATGGCCATCTCAGTCCCCAGACCTGAATATTATTGAAAATCTGTGGTGTCACTTAAAGAGAGCTGTCCATGCTCGGAAACCATCAAACCTGAATGAACTAGAGATGTTTTGTAAAGAAGAATGGTCTAAAATACCTTCAGCCACAATCCAGACTCTCATTAGAAGCTATAGGAAGCGTTTAGAGGCTGTTATTTCTGCGAAAGGAGGATCTACTAAATATTGAGTTAAGGTTTTTTTTTTGGTGCCCAAATTTATGCACCTGCCTAATTTTGTTTAGACAATTATTGCACACTTTCTGTAATTCATATAAACTTCATTTCACTTCTCAAGTATCACTGTGTTTGTCCCCTATATGATATATTTAACGGATTTTTTTTATCCAAACAACCAATGATTTATAAAGGTAAATCAGGAAAATTAACAAGGCTGCCCAAACTTTCGCACCCCACTGTATCTGCATAGAAATCAAATACACGAAAAATTTCAATCTGGTTTTAGGCCACACACAGTACAGAGACAGCACTAATAAAAATTGTAAATGATCTATTATTATTCTCTGACCAAGAAAAAGTGTCTCTGTTAGTCCTCCTCGATCTTAGTGCGGCATTTGACACAATAGACCACGCTATCTTACTAGATAGACTAGAAAACCTTGTAGGAGTAACAGGAATAGCTCTTTCCTGGTTCAGGTCCTACCTCAATGATCGCTATCAGTTTGTTCATTTAAACGGTGAATCATCTGCCCTCACAAAAGTAAAGTATGGTGTTCCACAAGGCTCTGTTTTAGGACCTGTATTATTCACACTATATATGCTACCACTGGGCACCATTATCAGTAAACACGGCATAAATTTCCACTGCTATGCCGATGACACTGTTATATTTAGCAAGGGAACCAGATGATAAAATTAAACTTGGCAAGATTGAGGACTGTATAAAAGACGTAAAAGACTGGATGTCGAGTAACTTTCTCCTTCTTAACTCGGATGAAACAGAAGTTCTACTTCTTGGTCTGAAAGCAGCGTGATGAAATCGTGATGTTCACGTGACTAGTTGCTTTGCAACTATTTAGAATGAGTTTATTACTTTCTTATTGAATATTTAATAGTTTTCCCTTATGTTGAGCATGGTAATTTTTTTATTATTGCATAATTAATATTATTTTATATAGACTATTTATTAATTTGCGAGATTTCTCTTCATGCCTGCAGTGGGCTGTTTTCCCGCCCGCTCCTGTGAACCACACTGAAAGTAGTCCCACGTCCCAAAATATTGTCCGGAGGTCCTACAGGAATCAGACGTCTATTCTGTAGTGCTAGCTTTCCTTCCCCTGTGGTTCTTCACCTTCTATTTATTTCACTTTACATTAAGTTTACCTTAGTAGTTGGAACTGAAAATAAATGCTATCATGCTTTGGAACTTAAATTTGCTTCAGTGTGATGTGCTGCAGTGAATGGGCAAAGCTAAAGTAACTGGACATCACCCTAGAGTAGTTACAGCCCTAGACCTAGAACCTTCAGAAGTGAAGAATGTTCCTGATCCTTGCCTACTGCCGATAAACAGGTTCAGATAACAGCAACAAAAAACATAACGTTCATGTTAATAATACAATAATACAATATTCACTTTTACTATTAAAACATTGGGTTATTAGGCATTTAAATGCTGTTAAAAGCAACGCTAGAGCAAATTCCCCACTGTCTCTGCTCTGTGTGTGATTGCCTAAATAAAATTTGCAGTATTTTCTGAACAGTGTCCCAATGGTTAGCTAAATTATGAAAACTGAAATTTATACTAAATGGTTTTCCAAGGCATCTGCAGCTGATCTCCAGAGTAACGCCGCTATATCAACAAAAAACACCTTTTTTATATGTATGTGGGCACAGCTTTGGAATTCCCTTGCAATCTTCAGTTTCTCAGCAAGGACAGTCATTCACAAAGTCGTTCACAAAATCTGCGTCTGACACCTGTGTTGAAAGCACATCTGTCATTTCATATGCAACTCCAGGCTAGCTGCTTTCCTCGCAGAGCACTGCGGCACTCACAGTGCGGCTTCGCTCTGTCTACCAAGCCTGCTAGACTCTCTTGGCGGCAGACTAGGGGTAACAGCACAGTGTACGCATGGGTTAACCAGCGCTTCACAGAGGTGGTCTAACTCGAGGTATGAATGACATACATTGCGACCCTAGTAAGGGTCAGTTTAATTAATTCCGATTTTTAAAGAGAAAAATGTTCATGTTGGGCTGTTTTTAGGTTCATTCATGCAAGGACTTGAAGAGCGAGCATGTTTTTAGCAAATTAAAATAAAGTGTGTTATCCACCATAACTCAATTTAGCCTAAAATGTAGATATTATGTAGATATTCATTAAAAAAAAATAAATATATATATATATATATATATATATATATATATATATATATATATATATATATTTTTTGATGAATATCTGAATACCAAATACCCACCCAAAGAACAAATATCCAAATTGTGGAATATTCAAGTCCAGCCCTAGAAAATTCTGATACTGATTAGAAGCATGTGACATACAAGATATCTAAATGGTGTTTAAAATGCAAGAAATAAGAGTGGATATTAAACAGTTACATAATCATTGCCCTCCACATCTCTGAAGAAGGAATACTGTAACATGAGAGCTATGGCCACATTACATAGTCATGGTTTGATGGATACTTATCACAAACAGTCAGTACACAGTGAGGCTGTAAATAAAGCCATATTTAATTATGAGAAAGGGAATGAAGGGAAGTGTTTTATAAATCTTATTTTTTCATTTGCTAAGTACCATATTCATAAATGTAAATTCACGGACCAAACTGGGGAGCAAACTTTTCTTTCTTGCTTTCAAGTATAAACTTGATGAATACATGGCCACACTATTTCAAAACCTCAAAGCTAAGAAAATAATGCCACAATATTCACCATTTTGGCTCCAAATGACTAAAAATGACTTTTTTCCTTTTTTTCCCCCTCCACATTTGTAGACCCCTGGCCTAAATGTTTTTTATGTATTGTTATGTTGTGTAGTGTATTCCATGGTCTATTTGTACTAAAAAAAAAAAAAGTAGAGAATGTGTGTCTAGTAAAATAAATCTAAACAATTTAACATCACATATTTTAAATAAGCAGCTCTTGTTAATAAGAGCATTTTTCCAGAAGTCCAGTGTGTGTATTGGAAAGCTCTGTGGTGATTCTTTACGGTGCTGAACTTCAGAATTATCTTTTTTGCAAAGTTCTCCGATTTGGTACTGAGCGTCGACAGAATTAACTTCAAAAGCCATTTGTGGTGCATTCATTACTGCTGAAGGACTGCTGTTGGAACCGGAAAGAGCAGCTATTTCATTCTGTTTTTGTTTTAATGATTGCTGTCGTGCACTGATTTCTTGTTCAAGTTTCTCTCTTTTGGTGCTCACTGACTCTTCCTCAGCATTCAGGACTGGAGTAGACACCAATTCTTTCAACTTTTCCTTAATACTTAAGAACTCAGCCATGGCACTGTCCTCCAAGTCCCCTACTTCCTTTTTCACAAGGTGGATACTAACCAGAAATATTCAGGACAGTGCTTGCTAGGCCTTCACCGTGAATGCAGAGGGAGCCAGTGAGCTTCTCTTTGGACAATGTGCAATATATTTCAGCAGAAATTTCCCATGAATCTCTGTAAGTTAACTTTAATACTGACCAGACTTTGCTCCCCCTAGCACACCCTGTACCTGCACGCACTGCTCTGTCAGCTTCAGCCTGCTTCACTTCCCCCTCAAACAACAACCTTAAAGATGTCCATGGCAAAGAAGACCGCTGCCTGGCATGGAGTTGTTCCCCCTTACACACATCCCAGTGGTGCCTTCAGAACTGTAATAGCCCTGTAAAGGGAGATAAATGACAAGCTCTCTACTCTGTCGTCTCTTCAGCATCTTTATGGCGAATAAGTTTCAAACACACAGTGTACAAATACTTCCCAAAAAGATTTTCATCTAGCTTTAGTTTATGTACTTCCAACTTTAATTGTTCCAAATTCAGTATTTTCCATTCATACTTTCTGCTTTAAGCTTTAGCTCAGCTATAACGGCTGTTCTCACATCTCTGACAGAAAGGTTTCCACAAAAGTAGAATTGTTTCTTGCAAAATGTCTCTCAACTTTCTACTTTTCACGAGGCAAAAGTCAGCTTGTCATTGTCAACTTCAGTTTCCCATTCCACCTTAAATGGTGCCTGAGGCGCCAGAGTGTAACTGTTCCGCCATTTAAGGTGGAACTGGAAAGTTCGAACAAGAAGAACTTCAACTTTGCGACTTTTTAGTGTTAGACAACTTCTAGTCCATTCGTCTCCAAATTATCGATGCTCGTCTTAAATCTTTCTTTTTGTTTTTTTGTTAGCTAATGTTACTAGCTAGCTAGGCGAGACTTCTCTGCGTTGCTATGGTGACCAGCAGTATGTGCGTTAAACTTCAGGGTCAATAGGCTACTTTTAAGACAATTTATTGCTAAAACTGTTAGAACAGGGTGTCAGAACGACCATCAGAGCTTGATTTTATTGCAAAGGAGGTTATTTCATTTTTACCTAAAAATCTGATTCTTCTCTGTAGCCACAGCAGGGCAGTAAAAGAAACGCTGCCGACCCCAGCCTAACGCCGTTTCACCACCCACAACAAACACCTAACTACATTTTAAACGCTTTTCCACCAACAGAACACACTTTAGGTACGGCTATAGACTGGATTCAGCCCATTCTCAAAAGTGATACTCAGTTTTTTTGTGTGTGTTTTTAACGTTACCTATAAAGAGAGATGATTAAATGACAGTCTCTCCACTGTTTCGTCTCTTCTGCGTCATTACGGTGAATGAGGGCGAGACACAACCAGAGCGCCTCCTTCTGGCTGAAACAGGCATGAGCAATCGATCATTTTTTTCAATCCAGTATAGTATAGAGTATATAAGCCATTACCCAAAGAAACAGATCAACGTTTACATGTACAAAAGCGATGTTTAGATAAATACTGATCTTCATTTTTAAAGCTTAAAAAGTATTAAACAAAAATGAAAATGAACAGTTTAAATATTTCCAATCACTACATTAATTTCTTATTACACAAACACTTTTTCTTTCAAGATTCATTTGGATATTATTTTAAAGGTTCATTTAGATGCTGTTATATTTGCATTAATTTAACCAGTTACAATGACAGCCAAACTAACAGAAAATATCAGCACAATAAATTAAAAAAATGTTTACTTTTATTTACATGACATCTGTAGTACATTTTTGAAAAACATGAAAATAATGTTTTGAACTTGTATAAGGGGAATGCGGGCTTCTCTCACTGTTTTCTGTGGAAGACTTATCTATAACACCAATTTAAAACTAACTCCGCCATGTGGAGACTGTACTTTAGCTCGGCTTGCTCTTACCGTGAGTCGTTTTTATGCTTCAAAATGTTGCCATAGCACTGGTGTCAAATGGGTGTTCAAATAACGCAGGTGTGATTTTTGTGACTTACAAACACTATTCATGAAAAAAAACAATTATGATGACTTTTATAGTGAGAATTACTTTTATGGTGCAAAAACTGGAGAAATATCTGTCTAAATCGATGTTAAAAATTAATATGGGAACATGAGATGACCAAAAAAAACATTCCAAAATGTTAAGGGCGTCTGAAGGAGTTACTTAGCTGGAACAGGTGGGATAAATTGTGGTTGACCACTGCATTAAATACCTCAGGTGTCACATTTCTATCTCCACCACTGTGAACTATTCTGAGCATTTCACATCAAACCATTTTGAATAACTGTTGACATCTTAATTGGTTAATTACGCAGAAAGGGAAATACCCTTTAATTCCAGAGGGCATTGAACATGTTACATTTTTGTTGCATAAGATTTATTTGGGACAGTTATACAGTAATTTTCCAGCCTTGCAAATAAAAAAAAAAGCGCCCTGGTTTTGGCAGGGCATCAAACACAGCTCACGAATTTCAGTTTGCCCATCTGGTGGAGAATCAGGACTGGTTGTGCAGTCCCAGCAGCAATATTGAAACCCATGGTAATAGTGAACGCTAAGGTGAGGGCATCAGAAATGCAATGTGACTGCAATTTCATGTATTTCCTTATCACCATGTTACAGTTTAAATTTATAATGTATTGTGTTATCAGATCTGCCATGCTGTGCTAATCACAGACACCTTACTGCGACTATGTAAAAATGAACAATGAAAGAATCATACCACATACCTGCAAAGGCCTCTTTTGCGCTCTGATGTGAAGGAGGCTCTACAAAATGTTTTAGATGTGTAGAGCAATGAGAGGTCACCCTGCATGTAAATGATTCAAGACACTCCCATATTATCACACGATATCTGATGCCTGTCATCTAGTAAAACAGTTCACAAAATATTTCACATGCAAATTGACAAATGACTGAGAATATTTATCACAGCACTGACACCAAAAGCAAATGAACACTCTTTCACAGGTGGCCATTCTAAACCCTGTCAACCCTATTAAGCATCCAGGAAAAAAAATAAAATAGAAAAATAAGATAAATTAAAAAGGAAATAGAATTTTAATTTATTTTAATTTCCCATATATATATATATATATATATATATATATATATATATATATATATATATAGCTGTCTGTTTATGAGCAATGTAAGTTAAAAGTGTCAAATATGAAGAGATATATGAAATAAGCACTCCAGTTAGATTCACCACTTCATTAAATATTCTTCCTTTTTTCTATACTCATAGATGCACTTTGTAGTTCTTACAGACTGTAGTCCATCTGTTTCTCTGCATACATTGTTAGTCCCCTTTCACCTTGTTCTTCAATGGTCAGGACCCCCACAGAGACAGGACCACCACAGAACAGGTATTATTTGGGTGGTGGATCATTCTCAGCACTACAGTGATAATGACGTGGTGGTGGTGTGGTACGAGTACATACTCCCATAAATTAACCCAAGGTACTGACATATATGACTTGTCAGTGTCTTGACACAACAGATATAAAGAAATCCTCCACTAAAGCCATCTTGCTAGTTGATTTTCTGTGAAATTAAAGGCTAACTAATAACAATGACTACCACAAATGATCTAAATGATGTGAATTTATTACTGGCTAATTTATGTATTGCTGATGATTGGATGCTGTTTGGAATTCATATCAGTTACAGTTTAAATTACACACAACCTTTTCAACATTCTAGATGCAGGGGTCTGTATGCCCATGCAGTGTTTCTTTGATGGCTCCAGATAGTACATAGTAACCATAGTAATCACATTTACAACAGATTCTTTCAGAAAATCATGGTGTAAGATGGCTGTTCTCAGTACATACAGTAAGTCTACAGTCCTTCTTATGGCATCTCATGGCACTCAGTAGAATGCTGCCAAATGGGAGAAACATTAGATGACCTAATGATTTCAGTGAACTTATATATTGATCAGGCATAACATTATGAACACCTCCATGTTTCTATGCTCATTGTCCATTTTATCAGCTCCACTCACTATATAGGGGCACTTGTACTTGTAGTTCTACAATTACAGACTGTAGTCCATCTGTTACTCTGCATACTGATACTGATGTGGTGGTTGTGTGTTAGACTGTGTTAGATTTGTGCAAGTGGATCAGACACAGCAGTGCTGCTGGAGTTTTTAAACACTGTGTCCACTCACTGTCAACTCTATTAGATGCACCTGTGTTGTTGGTCCACCCTGTAGATGTAAAGTCAGAGATGATAGCTCATTTCTTGCTGTACGGTATGAGCTAATCATCCTCTAGTCCTTCATCAGTGGTCACAGGACGCTGCCCACAGGACGCTGTTGACTGGATATTTTTGGTTGGTGGACTATTCTCAGTCCAGCAGTGTTTAAAAACTCCAGCAGCACTGCTGTGTCTGATCCACTCATACCAGCGCAACACACACTAACACACCACCACATCAGTGTCACCATAGTACTGAGAATGATCCAGCACTCAAATAGTACCTGCTCTGTGAGGGTCCAGTGGGGGTCCTGACCATTGAAGAACAGGGTAAAACGGGGCTAACAAGGTACGCAGAGAAACAGATGGACTACAGTCTGTAATTGTAGAACTACAAAGTGCACCTATATAGTAAGTGGAGCTGACAAAATGGACAATGAACATAGAAACAATGAATGTTATGGCTGATCGGTGTATTATCACAACATATCCCATGTATAGCATTGATAGCTAGCTTGCTAGCCCAGACAGCATTAACCAACTAGCCTCTAGGATGTTTAATACACAACTGCCCTGCAACAGGGAAAAGTTCAGCCAGCAGCCTTCAACAAATGCAGTGTAAAAGCCCAATAAAGGCTATGCACCTCTCTTTCTTAAACCTTTAGTAAGATGTAGCATGATCCACACTCATCTACTCAATGTTCCAATATAACAATGCAATGAAGAGGATAATAAGAATTGCAAACAATAGGCCTGATTCACCAACTGTTTAGGCAGCTTTACAAAGATTCCGATATTCACCCATTTTTGTCTTATTTAGGATTTGTTCTTAGGTAAGAACAGAATCTACACACCCTCAAGAACACAAAGTTGCGAACAGTTCTGCAGCTTAAGAACACATCATGAATCTGACGTAGACTTTTTCTTAGGACTTTCTTAGGACTTTTTCAAGAACAAATTTAAGGAATAAAACGTAGAAAGATATTAGTAATTGAGGCCCAGCATTATCATAATCATAAAATCCTACATGAGCAAGAACTGATGAATCTGCCAAATCTACAGAGTGGACAAATAGGGAGGGCAAGAAAAAGGAGACAAAAGGAGGCCTTTGCTTCAACAAAGCCATGAAATTTGCAGCTCAACTGGTAGTCCTGACAGTATGAATGACTAATGAATGACTAATATTAGTCAAAACTATATATATATATATATATATATATACATATAAAACTGGCAGTAGAATGTGCAGTAGCATAGTGCCTATCCACTGTTAAATCATTGACTAACAAGTTCCAAATTGCCTTTGGAAGCAACATCAGCAAAAAAAACTGTGCATTAGGAGCTTCACGAAATGAGTTTCTATGGTCGTGCAGCTACACATAAGCCTAAGATCCAAATGCACAATGTCAAACGGGGGGGCGGGGAGTGGTGTAAAGCATGCCACCACTGGACTCTGGAGCAGTGGAAACGTATTCTGTTGAGTGACGAATCACTGCCAGTCTGATAGACGAGTCTGGGTTTGTTAAATGCCAGTAGAACATTACCTGCCTGACTGCATTATGCCAACTGTAAAGTTTAGTGGAGGAGGGATAATGCTAGTTCTAGTGACGGGAAATCTTAATGCTTCAGCATACCAAGGCAATTTGGACAGCTATATGTTTCCAACTTTGTGGGAACAGTTTGGGGAAGGCCCTTTTCTGTTCCAGCATGAGCCCCAGTGCACAAAGCAAGGTCCATAAAGGCATGGCTGGGTGAGTTTGGAGTGGAGGAACTTGACTGGCCCTCACAGAGCCCAGACCTCATCCCCATCGAACACCTTTGGGATGAACTAGAATAGAGATTGTAAGCCAGGCTTTCTTGTCCAACATCATTGTCTGACCTCACAAATGCTCTTCTGGATGAATGGGCAAAAATTCCCACAGACACACTCAAGAATATAGATATGTGTATATATCCACACATACACATGTATATGTATATATATATTCATAAATAATAAGTACATGCCATTCATTCAAGCTTGATATTTTTTATTAGTGACAGGGAACACAGCTTTAACCAGAATAAAATATTTAAAAGTCAAACTGTATGAATATAAGGACTTATAAGCTAGTTAGGTTACAAAGAGTAACTGATGAATAGTAGGACGTTTTTTGTTTAGAACTTCGTTGAATTTAATGTAATTGTATGATTTATGTTACTGATTATGTCCATTAACATTCCATGCACATCAGATTCAAGTTGAATCTTTCAAATCAAACATCAGAAGTTTCCCAGTTCTTCATAGACAAATGATGTGCTAATCTAATTTTCAGTTTTAGTCATCATTTTGGTTATTGGCCTTGAATGTCAGTTTGCCAGCCGTGTAGAGGAAAAAAATAGGTGGCATCAGCCCTGCGGCAATGTTCACCGTCAGAGTAATGGTTGCTGTCACTTTCCAGGTATCTACAAACAACGTGTCTTTTAGGCCAAAGGTAACGATGAGTGGGACCATCTGTATTAAATGTGTGAGCAGATTGACGAAAACAACTTTGAAAGCTTTGGTTTTGGTGTTGCTCATCCCGCTCTCCTTCCTCTGCATTTCCCTTTCTCCAGGTCCTGGCTGCTTCAGGACCTTCAAAATGGAAATGCAACAGAAGAGCTCCACAATAACAACAATGCCGTAGAAGCTTCCAACAAGGTTTGGATGCTCACATTCAGCAATAAAGATGACAGTAATGCAGCAAGTTAGCACAAATGTCCATGCCACGAATAAGCACGCTAACCGATATCTCAGGGGTTTGAACTTCAGGAAGGTAAATGGGTGGACCACTGCCAGGTATCGTTCCAGGCAGACACAGCACTGAAACATCATGCGAGCAAACATGCAGATTCCGCTGAAAAATTTCATTGGTACAAATAAACAGAGGTCTACCATGCACAGGACATACATTGGTGCTGAAAGGGCGGAGAGGATTTCAGTAGCACACTGATTTACAGGAAAAATCACCGACTCATCCAGTCCTCCAGCTCTGGTCAGGAGAATGATGATATAGATGTTTAAAGGAATACCTAGGAAGAAGTTGAAAAGCTGGAAGGACATCATGAACATGGCTGAAATCAGCCTTTGTTTGTCAGGCATTGAGTGAAGAGTTGAGTTTGTTAGAGTGCTATTCATCTTTCTGCAGTGGACCCTGAAAAGTGAAGATACATGGGAGACATAAAGAGAAGGTTAAATAGCAATAATAACAACACAAATCTAGGTGACCGGCATCATTAATACAAACCCGACCTGCAGTTCTTGTTGTCCGAGTTCACTCTCTAGTGTGCAAGATTGTTCTCTACACCTACTAGATGTCATTATCAATCACTTCACAGAGGATCTCTTTCCATGCAAATCTCACACATTTGTTAACACATACATCTTCTCACTCAGACAGCTTTTAACTAACAAAGTGAGGTACACAGGGGGCACTGCAGCTGTGAAGTGTGGCAAATATGGATGGGGCTTCTAGAAACAACAGATTGCTTTTCCATTACAGGAGAGCAGTGGCCTTTACACAGCCCTGCCTATATAAACACTGTGTGATTCTTCTATGGTTAGCACTAGTCTCCCTCACTTAATTTGAATATAACTACAATATAGTTTTTATGTGGTCAACACAGGCCACTCTTATAGACATAGAAAGAAAAAACCTTTTTTATCTGAGTAGTACTGAATAGTACTAATTTATCTGAATCTGAATTTTATCTGTTTCTTAAATTGTAGTTTTTAATTTCACATATATATTTTTTTTAATTTCATGTGTTTTTATGTATAAAATGATGTTCAAGTGTCTGCTCTTCAGCTATTACATGTTTTCAAGTAATTACTATGAAATTACTATTTTGTTTTTATGTGATCCATATGCTGTATAATGCGATATTACATACTATATGCAAAATACGGCCCAAATTCTTAAATCCTCCCTTTCCCCAGTGCAGTAATCTGCTTTATTACACGCCTAACACTTAACTATGATGAAATCAGATGTAACACTGTCCCTAACTTTATTAGCCTTGGGCAATATGGCCAAAAATGATATTATGATGGTTCAATATTGATCATTATCAGTGTTTATTATATGAACACACAGTAATGCAAAACAGTCAAGATAAGCATTTAACATTATTAACCCGAGCAGTAAGTGTGCTGGTTTAAACACCATGTATTGATTAGCCTGACAAAGTATTGGCTAGGTGCTAGATATACTGGCGTAAACATGGTGTAGCAGTAGGACCGTCTACCATCCTGTCAAACTGCTACGTTTAGCAGAAGTAGCTCAAATTAAAGGCTTATATCTAATATCCAGAACACTGGACAGTGGAATTCATTAAAATTAATAATAAAAACAAAAGTAATTAGTCCTAAACATCAGAGTATGATCAAATTGCCTAAAGTGGAAGCTGAGGGATGTGATTATAAACATAACCCTAAACCAAAGTCAAAGTCAAATGTGAGATTACATAGTAATCTAGTGGAGGGAGGATTGGAAACATTAATTTGTTTGGGACTTAAAGAGAGAAAATGGCTCTATATAGCACCATAAAGGGTTCTTCTATTTTGACAAAGTCAAACTTGTAATAGTAGAAGCACCTTTTTGGTGCTACATAGAACCACTTTCAAGAGGATTCCACATAGAACGATGTACAAGACTTTTTCAATCAATTTGAAGAACAATTTCATCATCCAAAGAACCTTTTCAGCAAATGGTTCAGAAAAAAAAGCAAACACAGATCACATATGACCACTGCTTCTGCATTCAAACACACCTAGGGCATGTTAGTTTACCAGCTTTGTAGAGGTAAAACAACACTTGCATAAACCCTATACTAATATTTATTGCAACACCTATGCATGATACCAAATAGAAGGTACCACTGGACCAAAAAATGTATTTTATGCAAAATGCAGTACCAAATGGGATAGACTGCATCAAATATGCCAGTAGATTGATAAAAACAACTTCGAAAACCTTTTTTTTGGGGTTCTTTTTCCCGTCCTTCTCCCTCCCCTTCTCACTCTCTCCTGGTCCCGGCTGCCTGAGGACTTTCAGAATGGAAGCACAGCAGAAGAGATCCACAACCAGAATGACGAGGTAGAAAAAAACTCAGTTGGCAGGAGCGGAAAGGTAAGCATGGCAGCAAAGCTGCAAAACAGCACAAATGTCCAGATCACAATCAAGCACACCAACCGAGGTCTCTGTGTTTTCAGCTTTAGGAAGGTCACAGGGTGGACCACTGCGAGGTAACGTTCCAAAGAGACACAGCACTGAAAAAATGGACGAGCAGTAATGAAGATTCCAGTGAAAAAGCCCAGTGCTTTGATAAAACATAGGTTAGAGTCTACCAGACATAGGCTATAAACTGGTGCTGAGAGAGCATAGAGGATTTCAGAGACACACTGGCTCAGAGTAAAGATTAGAGATTCATCCAGTCCTCCAGCTCTGGTGAGGAAAAAGATCACGTAGACGTTCAGAGGAATGCAGAGAGTGAAGTTGATAATCTGAACGACCATGAGTAGCACTAGACCAATGTGAGAAAGGGGGTCATGCAGTAAATCAAGCGCTGAGTTTGTGAATGTGATATTCATCTTGTACAGTAATGAAAAGGTCCTGCAGAGTGAAAGCAAAGGTGATGAAATAATGAGCACTAGGAAGATGAAATTAAGAAATCTGGCGAAAACTGAACAGAAACGGACCTTTAAAATTTTAAAACTATACTCACAAACTGTAGATTCCTTTAAATCTAAAAATCACAAATTCAAAAAGTAACGAATTATTAATTGAATAATATAATTCATGACTAGAAGACGCAAAAGGGATACCAACCTGAAGCGCTGCAGTTCCTATCTAAAGTGCCATTCTTTTCTCCTCACACGTGTGTGGTATTCACTTTCAAGAACCTTGTCCTCTGTACAAGCTGTATGTCTGCACTGTTTTCTCATGTTTCTTACTCTGTAGGTTGCCATGCATATCTTATGCATTTGTAAAATTTAGAGGGGAACTGTTTGGGCCTTGTAGGCCTTCAGAGAAGTTGTTGTGCTTGTTGTAATCAACTTCTAAAAATATCTCAAAAATAATGTTAGGATGTGGTTGGAAAGATTTGGTTTTATTTATTTATTTATTTGGCTTATGTTATAGGCAGTGCCGAGAGTCCTATTAGTTTGTGGTTTTTGTTAGTCACTTAGCTGTGGTTTTACAGCTACAAAAGAAAAGTTTTGCCCCACCAATGCCCCACCGTGATTACCCCCTCCCCCCTCCCTTTCTCCAAGCCCTGGCCGCCTTGGGATTTTCAGAAAAGCAACAATGTTAAAAAGTTCTCCACTCACAATGTAGAAGCTTCCGGAAAAGTTTGCCAGTAAACATGACAATTATGGTGCAAGTTAACATACACATCCAAGCCATAATGAAGCATGATAATCGATATCTCAGTGGTTGAAACTTCTGGGAGGTAGCTCGGCAGACATACAGATTCCAGTCAAAATTATAGTGGTATGGCAAAACAAAGGTCCTATTCAAACTGCATAGCATAAAGACAAAAATCTAGGCTAGTGTGGTAGTTCTGATTCTCACTCTATGTATGCATGCCATGTTTATCTTAACATTTACCTGTAATTGAATTTCCAAACCTGGCTGTGTTCAGAATCAAACAATCACATTCACACTCATGTTAAATAGTAGCTAGTATACAGCCACCATCAATAAAAGTGACTCTGATTAACTCCAAATAAAGTTCAGGTGTTCCTGACACCTTCGTGGTTGCATCCATGCAAAAACTACAAAGAGCTCACAAAGCATGACATCATCAACAATTACCTAGAACAGGACATTCCTCCAAAAATGATGAGAAGAAAAAGACTTGCCAGGGAGGCTGCCAAGAGGCTTACAGCAACATGAAAGGAGATGCAGGAATTTCTGGCAAGTGCTGGTTCCTTCCTTCATGCAACAATCCCTCATATTCTTCTTGTGTCTGGGATATGGGTTAGGGTGGCAAGACGAAAACCTTATCTTAGAAAAAAAATAAAAATAAAAATTCAAGACCAACCAAAAAGACAAATTTTGCACAAAGATACATTCAGTCACCCAAATCAATGTATGAAAATTTGTTATGGTCTGTCGAGACCATAATAGATCTAACTGCAGTAATAACATGACAACATCAAAAGAGCACTATACTCACAGTGAAGCATGGTGGTGGCATCGTCATGCTTTGGGGCTGGAAATGGGGCTACAGCAGTCAATTTTGCTGCTACAATTCAGCTTTCAGCACAATAGCAACCCAAAGCATGCATCCAAATCAACAAAGGAATGGTTTAAGCAATGGAATGATCAGTGTTTTGGAGTCCAGACCTGAATCTGATGGAAAATCTGTGGGGTGATCTGAAGAGGGATGTGCACAAGTTGGGACATGTTGTAAGTTGGTATTTTGTCTTCTTTTTGCTGTAAAATATTTCTGATTTTCACTTTATTTTACAATTTACAGCTTACTTTACACAGATTACAAGTTCTTTACACTTCTAACATGATTTATCTTGGTTTCATTTTTTTACATCAAAAAAACCTGCCATTTTAACAGGGGTGTGTAAACTTTTTATATCCACTGTAAATTTCCAGCATTTACTTTTTGCTCTGGAGCATGTTTATCATTTTTCATGTAGATACTGTCCAGCTTTCAATGAAGTATATTTTTCATACTTCCACTTTAATTCACTATGAAACTTTCACTTAAGTAGTTTGCTGTACTTTTTCCCACCCCTGATTACAAACATCACAAATCCAGACCTGACTGACTGCAGTTCTTGACTGTTCCCTACACATATTGGATGTCTGTTGTTTTTGTCATGTCACATCAATCACTGTCCATCACTCCTTAGAGGATCCTTTTCCATGCAAATCTCACACATTTGTAAACATATACATCTTCTCACTTTTAACTAACAAAGACAACTTTTTAACTAACAAAGTTAGGCATGCGCTGTTTAAAGAGATGAGGAGTTGTGCAGTGTGTGACGTCCATGGACAAGTGTTTTAGAAACAAGTTGTCATTAAAGGACAACAAGGACCTTTACATAGTCACACCCATATGGAAGAAAAAAGGGTATGGTTTCAGTATGGCTTGTGTCTTCTTTACTTGGAAAATTTGGAAATAATATTCTGTTTTCTGTTTCTTTTCATTCTACTGAATTGTTTCAAAATCAGTGTTAGAAACACATTAAAACTGAACTTTGGACTAAAATCCAAAGTTCTCTATACTATACTTTATAAAGTACTCTATACCTTAATTATGTATATTTCATTAAAACAAATGATTGCATGTGCCATTTGTTACTACCAAAACAAGCATAACACTATCCAAACTGTACCACAAAATCATATATATACATATATACACACACACACACACACACACACACACACACACACACACACATTGATTGTAAGCCTTTGGGACACACTTTCTTCAAAACAATGGGATGGGGAGATGTAGTCCCACTTCGTGCTCTAAAACGCAGGGGTGTCTCTAAAATAAGGCTCACAGTTGCCTCACTTGAACATCACTGAAAATCTGTCTTTAGACCTAAACATGCTGTCAAACAAGATGGCCCAAGAATATCGCAGAGAAGCGTGGGTTAAATTTACAAAAACAAGAACAGAAAGACTCCTGTCTGGCTAATAGCTAATGGCTGAATGGAAGAAATACGACACAATGTTGCATGTTGCATTCTGGCATCAAAGGGGACAGTAATTGTTGTCCCAGCTCATCATGAAATATCTGAAATCTGTACCTACAAACCTCTGCAATAAAGAAATTAGACTGACAAGCACCCACTCGCAAACACATGGATATCTAGCAGCTGCACTGCAAAAATCCAAAGGAAGAAAAGAAGAAAAAAAATGATTCAGAAAATAAAGTACTTATAAAATGTCAAACTGGATAAATTTGTACTCATACTTTGTATGATTTCTCAAAACAAGCCGAAAGGTCTTGTAGTGCCAAAGTGTACAAGTTTATTTGAAAGCATCTCTTATTTTGTCTAATCTCCTAATAAGAATCAGGTTATAGCTGCCAAAACCAGCTAAACGGTCTCATACATACAAAACTATACTAGTCACATTATCTTGAAATATAAAAAAAATATATATAAAAAAATAATAATAATCTAAGATTTACAGAAAAAAATATTTTTTTTAGGCTTCTTTAACATATTGGACTTTAACTTTTGGACAGACCACATATTATGTATTACTTTTTTCAATTAGTTAAATTTAGCAATTAACAGTAATTGAACTAATAATTGAGTAGCACTGAACTAAACTGTTAATGTTAAAATGTGTTCTCTATAGAGAATCTGTCAACTTATTTTCCCTTGAAAAATCACTTACATTTTGAAGGGAAGCAAAGGAAATATAGCCACAGGACTTTGGCACAACTCAGTTTATTAAACCCACGCAATATCTTTTCATGCAAAATGTACATAGTATATCTTTAATATGCTTTTTTTGCTTACACATTAGAGAGAATGATCTTTTTTTATTTAGAAATTATATACAAGTATCACAAAACAAGGAGGTGATCATAGTGGCATGTAATTCCGGTGAAGCTCACAAAAATAAAAGTAAACACACATAAAACATGACCGCTGCCTCCTCTGCATTCAAGTGCACTTTGGAAATGTCAGTTTACCAGCTTTGTGGAGGTAGAACAACATTTGAATAAACCCAGCACCAATGTTGATGGTTACACTAATGGCTGATGCCAAGCTGAAGGTACCCATGAGCATGAATGTGGGCCTTAGACTAAAGACAACAGCAATTGGTATAGTTTGGATCAAAAATGTCACTAGATTATTGAAAACAACTTCAAAGGCCTTCTTTTTGGAGTCTCTTTTCCCGCTCTCCTCCCTCCTATCGCCCGGTCCCGGCTGCCTGAGGACCTTCAGAACAGAAACACAGCAGAAGAGCTCCACAACCAGAATGATGAGGTAGAGGCTTCCGAAAAAGTTAAACGTCATGTTTGGAAAGTTAAGCACGGCATAAATGCAACAAAACAGCACAAATGTCCAGACCATGATCAAGCACGCTAAGCGATATCTCAGTGGTTTGAGCTTCAAGAAGGTAAGAGGGTGGACCACGGCCAGGTAACGTTCCCAACACACGCAGCACTGGAAAATGGGACGAGCAGTTATGAAGAGGCCGACAAAAAAGCCCAGCGACTTTAGAAAATACAGGTAATCGCCTGCCACACATAGGATGTACTGCACTACGGAGAAGGCAAAGAGGATTTCAGAGACGCTCTGGCTCAGAGTAAAAACCGCGTCTAGTCCTCCAGCTCTGGCAAAGATGAAGATCACATAGACGTTCAGAGGAACGCTGAGTGAGAAGTTGATGATCTGAACGGACATCAGTAGCACTGAAGCTACATAAGTCAGCCTGTCGTCCAGCATGTTAAGTGTTGAGTTTGTTAATGTGGTATTCATCTTCTTACAGTAGTGAGGAGATCCTACAGACAAGCAAAGGTGACACAACAGGAATCAACCAGACAAAAACAAGAAATCAGGAGGAAAATTGGTTTTGTTTTAGTCACTTAAGTTCAAGATAATAACCAAGTAAACGTGTACACTCCTAAAAAGGATGGTTCTTCAAGTGCTCTTTAGTAAAGATAATAATTCTAAATAATACCATTTGCATGGTGAAACAGTTCTTCAGATTGCTGGAGAATGTGTTGTATATGATTCTGTATAGAACCTTTTTGAAATTGCACCAATACACTTAAAACAGATGGTTCTTCAAGGGTTCTTTAGTAAAGAAAATGGTCCTATATAGAACTATGAACACTCAAAGAACCCTTCATGTGACTAAAGTGTTCTTCAGATTAATGGAGAAGGTGCTGCAGATACTTCTATATAGAAAATAGCACTAAAAAGGGTTCTACTACTGTTACGATGTCAAACTTGTAACAACAGAAGAACCCTTTCTGATGCTATATAGAACTCTTTTTCAAAAAGGCACATTCTCCTTCAATCTGAAGAACACTTTTACAATGCAGTGAACTCTTTAATCAGGCAAAGGTTTCTATATAGAACCATTTTCTTTACTAAAGAGCCCCTGAAGAACCATCTTTTTTAAGAGTGTAGGTGCATTTTCAAAAAGATTCTATATAGAACCATATACAACACATTCTCCATCAATCTGAAGAATTGTTTCACCATTCAAATGGTTCTACATGGAACCATTGTCTTTACTAAAGACCCCTTGAGAAACTTTTTAAGTGTAGGAAAGAACACAAAGAACCCAAAATGTTTCTATATGGCACCAAAAGGGTTTTTGTATTCTTACAAGCTTGACACAGTAACAACAGCAGAATTCTTTTTGGTGCTATATAGAACCCTGCACACTTACAAATGATGACTCTTTAAGGGTTATTTAGTAAAGAAAATGGTTCTATACAGAACCATGAACACTCAAAGGATCCTTTGCATGACTAAAGGGTTCTATGCATCATAAAAGGGTTATTCAAACTGATGGAGAATGAGCTGTAGTTGGTATACAGAACCTTTTGAAGGTTGACTGGTTCTATATATCACCCAAAAGGGTTCTTCTATTATTATGGTGTTAAGCTTGTATCAATAGAAAAGCCCTTTTTGGTGCTGAATAGAACCCTTTTTAAAAAAAGTTCTATATAGAACTGCAAACAACACATTCTCCATCAATCTGAAGAACGATTTCATGATGTAAATAACCCTTTTATCATCACAGCATACTTTTGTGTTCATGGTTCTATAAAGAAATATTGTCTTTACTAAAGACCCCTTAAAGAACCTTCTTTTTATTATTTAATGAACATGTTGCTAAGTTTTAAAACAGTTTTAACTAAATGACACTGAAATGCCCAACAGGTTCTAGATATTAACTGAGTAAGTGTGAGGTACAAATATCACAGTACTTTTAAATTATTTTGAGTAAACCAGTTTAATAGCTAGAACCCAAAATAATTACCTAATACTTCAGAGTTTGTCACATTTACCTGTTTTTTACCCAGAACCTGCTGGACATTTCAGTGTGATTTAGTTCATCTGTCTTGAACCTTGAAACTAATACTTTGGAGTACTTTACACTCACCTGGTTAATGCCTAGAACTTAAGGGACTGTAAAAGACAGCATTAACAGAAAATTAATGGCAATTAAGTTGTAATCTTAAAAGCTTTTAAATGAAACATGCACATAGATGTGCACAGAATTAAGCTGAAAAACATCTAGACATATGTTTCAAAAATGAATTCAGCCTCAAATCAAGACTAGAAGACACAAGAGAGATACCTGAAGCAGGGCAGCTCCCGCGTAAAGTGCCCTGCCTCTCTCCTCACAGGTCTTTAAAGAAGCCTTTCCTCTGTACATACTGTACGTCCGCAGTGTTTTCTTTGTCTTCTTATGTCAAGCAGTCTGTAGAAGGTTGCCATGCATGCAAAACGTATGCATTTCTACACATATACATCTTTCCACTGTGAGCACAAAGAGGCAAATTTCCAATGTTGACTAGGAAGATGAAATCAAGAAGTATTTTTTTTTACAATCACTAAGAAACGAGTGTCAAGTTCACTTTTTTTCAAAACTCTTCACACTCCTCTCTGCAGAAACATGGTTCATTTTATACCCAAAATGCACTACAGCTACAAAAACATGACAAATACATCTTAAAATAAATAGATTCCATCATGTTTCTGTTAGCATTAAGGTAGTGATGTAAATCTATGAAGTAGTAAAGAATTATTGCTCTGTAGGTCGTTTGTATTGTAATTACTGTATTACTCTTTGGTTGATCATGTATATAAGCAAATGAAGTGACAGAATCAAACAAAAATAACTGTATATCGCTGCTGTCTGAACAAAACCTCATATCTCTAAAATGGTAACTTTACAGGAGAAGGAAAAAATATACTGTAATTTTAATGTAAGTCAATGGAACCAGAGTTCTTGCAAAGTCATTTTGAGCTGTTTGTTTTCATCCATTTATCACTAAATTTAAACACAATGTAAAGAGCAACAGCTTTTTTCAAATTGTGTCAAAAACTGAGAAACGACTAAAATGGAGATACAAGGTTTTGTTCAGACAGCAGCAATATACTATATGTTCTATATAATAAGAAAATCAATCACAGGTACTGTCAATGCGTAGTCTACCATGGCTGCAACATTTGGCCGTGTGATCACATTCATGTCACTTCTAAAGTCTTCTCTTGCTATACACCATGAATAGAACCTTTGGCATATCTGATCCTTCCCTGGCTATCTTCAGCCGTGATGTCCAGGCACTCAGCACCCACTACCTCACGGAGGTAAATCTGATTATGTGGGCAATGATGGTAGGCCTTCCACCTTCATGAGGAAACAAATTCTCCTATGGGGTTGAAAAGTGGTGAATATGGAGGATGGACAGACGACACCATCCTTGGATAGGCTGCAAACTAGTCTGTAAATGGTGAAATGCCACATTGTCCCATGCAATCACAAAGGTATGCATGCTTTGTGCCTCAGGGACAAGCTTTCCATTGAGGTCATTCATGCATCCATGTATATCTATAAAGGTATTCTGTATTATAAGGCCCAATTTGGGATTTGTGTACCAGCAGTCCAGTGGTTGAGATTGCGACACATTATGTGTAGTTCTAAAGAGGTGGCCGGGGTGGTCAAGGACCCCACTGATATCTGATTGGCCACCCCACATGCCACCCCAAAGTTTCTGCCAGGTCATTGGCTTCCACCTTGGTGTGGGGCAGGTGTTTGTGCCTTTAAGAGGAGAGTTGTTTCCTGCCGACGGAACATCTGTCCACCCCTGTGCTCGTATGCACCCCCCCGACAACGCCCATTCTCATTGTGAGCACATTTCTATTGATGATCAGTGAAACAACTCTCCAACATCTGCTCGCACTTTCTCTTACTTAAGCCACCCCAACACCCCCCCCAACTCCCAGCCCCCCTTCGCATGTTCATACTGCCACCCTACCGAAACTCCTTGCCACCTCTGGTCAAATTCTCTAGAACTACCACTGCTGCACACAGAGAAATGTAAGCAGCCCATTTTCCCAGCATATCCAGTGTTGCCCTTTTCTCTATTGCATTTTGCTTCTGTTGTCGTCTTTTGGCCAGATTGAAGCCAGACGGATGCTTTCTGAATGTTTGAGACTGAGATAGAAGTGATTTAAAGAACAGAAATTTTGACTCAGTACTTTCATGCTTGTTGGCAGTTAAAAAACCTGTAATAGTGCTGGAGCTTTAAAATTTCTAAGCTTTGAAATGTAGACTTTAATATTAAACTGCTGATGAGTTCCTTCAAAAGCACATCTAGACAAGCATGAAGATTTAGATAGTTTCAGTGACAAATGAAGCTTCTCTGAGCTAGGGGCAGAAGTCAGAAGTCACATGACCAAAAGCAGTCTGGTCTTATCATAGTGGTTTAAAACACATCACTACATATATTCAATCATTATATACAATTCTAATAGTTCTGTGCTTTTTTAATATTAAAGCTGTACTGTGTAAGATATTTATTAAAATGAAATGAAGTAGCATTACTTTAAGTTAATAACTTCAACCAGAGGCATCAGGTTCATTTTTTACAAGAGTTTTTCAGACTACCTCATTCGTCTTGACTGATTTTTGACGACGTTTTATTTGGATACCCTTTCAGTGCACTCGCAATCAGATCCAGCCGCTTGGGGAAGGGGTACAAAGCACAACTGACATTACAATATGTTCTTCCTTATGTTGCGTGCAATTACACATTCCCACCAGAGAGGTCTCCAAATCCCCAAAACTTACATAGTGTAGCTTTAGCAGTTATATAAAGGTGAATGGAAACCCTATGTCTATAAGAAACGTTTTAAAAAATGATTTTTTAATCTTTTTTCATGTACAACATAAGTAGTTTGTGAAAGAATTACAGTCTACTCTTGGATTTGCTGATTTGTGAAATGCAAATTTAAAACAAGATGTTTTATCTGTAATGAAATAAGAAAAAAGCCACGCTGTTCTACAGCAAGGGTGCCCAGTCCTGGTCCTGGAGATCTACCACCAGGCAGAGTTCTGCTCCAACTCTAAGCTAACACACCTGATCCAGATAATGAAGGCCTTTAGGAGCTTGTGAATAATAGAGCCAAATGTGTGCTGGATCTGAACTATCCAGAATGCTAGATCTCCAGGACCAAGATTGAGTATTCCTATTCTACCTTATTACTACTCTAGCTTTATTGTTTTAGTAATGTTTGAATTAGAGCGCTCTCCAAGTAGTATAGAGCTTAAAGAAGCTCTAATCTCACTATATTGTTGAAAATCATTTCATTACTCTTTGAAGTATGGCCAATAACAATACAATATACAAAATAAAATGACGCTTAAATTTTCATGGCGACTCATAGGGTACAAGGTCTAAACTTTCATCTACAGAAATATCTGACTACTATGATAGAATGTTATAGGAATCAACTAAATATGCTTTGATTAGCCAACTTATAGGGAACAGTCCTAGCTTCAGTGCAGAAAATACTGACACTTTTTCTTATACATGGATCCCAACTTACCAGTGTTTGGTGTAGGAAACCATGTCATAAAGGTTGCAGGGCTTAAAAACATACTTAAAATATTAGGCTCAGCTCTAAGAGTCAGTATGTACATTCACACAGTTTAACTAAAATAAAATAATACTTTTCCCTTACGATTTCTCTGATTTTTCTTTTTTTATCCTGTTTCACAGTCACTCTGCAGATGTAAAACAGCTCGTCACAAAACCAATTTTCAACATTTGAGAAACCATTTTTAATACAACATAATATTTTTAAGAGGTTTAACTTAGGAATTTGTATAAAAGAGATTCATGTTTACTTTTGTATCATTAAAGTTGTTCTACATTGAAAAAATATGTATTTTATTTTAAAAATTCATTTGTCACAGGGATTGTGGTGTTAGTCTTACATTACGTTTAAACACAGTATTTTTAGCTCTATTAAACTGCTCCTTTGGGTCAAGGCTCATCAGAGAGGAAGCATCTCAACGCATGAAAAGGCGAGTCTATTTGCTCATTGTATTTCATGAATTTATTAATAATTTTGTTTATCAGGCAGCACGTAACTTCTATGTGCCATTAGTGTTCTGTGCTTTAAAATAATGCAATACATCATTTTTATTAAAAAGTTCAAGGTCACCTGATGGTCAATCAGTCAGCCAATTTACAAAACCCTCAGGTTAAACCAGAATGTCACCATTGTCACAGTCACTGGTATTGTGTGAATATGGTATAACACCAGTGACTGTGACACTGGTGACATTCTGGTTTAACCTGAGGGTTTTGTAAATTGGCTGACTGATTGACCGTCAAAAATGTGTGGAATTGAGCTCTCACTTTTTGCCTATATAATAATATGAGATCTAAATGGACATATAAAGATCATTTAGTTTTGGGATTAAAGAATTGATTTTTTAAAAAATGTATCCACCTGAATTCCTACTACAAATGGAGAATGACCCAAATATATATTTAGTGGAAAAGTGTATGATTGACAAAACTGGAAGTGAACTGGATTTTTGTCTTCAGAATTGAGCAAGGAGGTCAGCATTTATAAAAGTGTTTTTATTGAGTTTTAATGCTGTTTTGTATTACCACAGTTGAAAAGGATTTCTGGTTTCAAGAAAGCAGTGGAGAAATGTGAATAGATTTCACAGCAAGAGGTTCTCACTCCTCCCCTTTCAGTCCTCATTGCTAACTAGCAGCTCAACACAGAGTCAACAGTGTTAATCTGATAACAGAGTTACAAGGAAAATATTTTGCTTGATTATAAACTAAAAAATGTTTGAGTCAATTTCTAGGTGGTTCTATAAAGAGGCTTTAAGCTTTATTCACTAAGAAAGGTCAGCTGGTATAGGAATACCTTCACTGACTACTTCTGATTTTGCACAAGAAGGTCTACAACAAACAAGCCAACAGTTAAGGAGCATGTCTTATTGTTTATTCGTATAAATGCTTATCTTTACTGTTACACCTATTTAGACGCCAGCAAGGCCTCAACTGTCACGCAACGTTCCCTAGTGCAAATGGGTGCATTCCATTCCAGGCTATACAGACTGTTTTAAATGTGTCTACAGGAATAGCTTTTGTGGCTGACTTGGACACTTGAATGACCTGAGTCAACCCACAAACATTTTTTAAAACACAAGAACATGGTGTATGTTTAATACTTTATTTTGATTTGTCATAAGAGAGAATCGGCTTTGTTACGCACAAAGTACCACTAAATCAGGATCAACAACAAAAACAAAATCAACATTATCGGTTTAGACATGGACTTGTGGAGGTTCATTAACAGTAAAGCAAACAAGGACAAAAGATGCATTTAGACACACCTTATGCATGTTAATTTATCAGTTTTGTGGAGGTAAAAGAACACTTGCATAAACCCAACACCAATATTGACTGTCATACTTATGGCTGATGCCAAGTTGAAGGTACCCATGAACAAGAGAGGTTCAAGGCTAAAGACAATGCCCATTGGAATAGTCTGAATTAACATTTTCAATAGATTGATAAAAACGACCTCAAAGGCCTTCTTTTTCCCACCCTCCTCCCTCTGCATTTTCCCTGGTCCTGGCTGCTTGAGGGCTTTCAGAATAGAAACACAGCAGAAGAGCTCCACAACCAGAATCATAAAGTAGAGGCCTCCGAAAATATTAAACGGCATGTCCGGAAATGTAAGCATTGCAGTAAAGCTGCAAACCAGCACACACATACAGATTCCAATCAAACATCCAAGCCGATACCTCATCGGTCTAAACTTGAGGAAGATGACCGGGTGGACCACGGCCAGGTAGTGTACCACACAGATGCAGCACTGAAAAAGCAGGCGAGCAGACATGAAGATTCCAAGAGAAAAACCCACTGGCTTGAGAAAACAGAGGTGAATGTCTACCGCACACAGGACGTTCTGAGGTGCGAAGAGGGAAAAGAGGGATTTCGGAGACACGTTGACTCAGAGTGAAAATCACATCCAGTCCTCCAGCTCTAGTGAGGAGGAAAACGGAATAGATGTTCAGGGGAAGGCCCAAAGAAACGTTTATGACCTGCGTGGACATGAGGAGCACTGAAGCAACATAAATTAGCTGGTCATCCCGTACGTTAAGCATCGCATTTGTGAAGGTGGTATTCATCCTCCTGCTCTAGTGAAATGATTCTAAAGAGTGAAGACAAGGAGGGAGATTCAATGGTAAACACATAATCCAGACTAGTTTGTAAAAGGGACATTAGATACTTCTGTAAACATGTACAGTACAGGAGAAAAAGAATAGCATATAAAATGAAGCTTCAAAATTAAACACGTGTGTGCACAGATTACAAATTCCTTCAAACCTGAAAACATCACACATCCAAAAAAGTAATGAATAGCCTCTATAATATCCATTTAAATGAAGAGTTAAAGACAAGGCAGAAGGCCCAATATAGTGTTTGGAATTTCGGCATCAACTGCAATGCATTTGAAATGTATTTGAAATATATACAAATATCGGTCCTTTTTTCCATATTTTTTCCATATAAGGCAGCCTGAAGCGCTGCAGGTTATACCTACCTAAGCTTGAGCCTTTCTCCTCACAGGTGTCTGATAATCACTTTCAAGAAGGCAATACCCTCACAGTCTTTTCACTGACTTATCATATCATTCAGCCTGTAGATGTTCATCACGCATGCAAATCTAACACGTTTGCACGCATATGCATCTTTTGACCGTGACAGTTTGAAATAACAAAGTGATGCAGAGGAGACAGCGTGGGCTGTGCCGCATTGAGCTGCAGGTCTTAGCGTGCCTGACTTTATGAATATGCATTTTAGGGCGTGGCACTGTTGATGTGCAAAAATAATGGAAAGAGACGACGCAAATTAACGATCTGGAGTGAACTAGAAGGTAAATCTACTAGTTAAATCAGTATCAAATGTATTTGAAAATTTATGAAAATAGCCATACCGTATGGTTCGCTTTTGATTTTTTGGTTCCGATGATTTTTTTTAGCAGGTTTCACTTTATTTCTACACTTTGATTTCAACACTGTATCTTTCAGCAGTTGGGATTCATTTCCTTTGTCAGAACCTTCAACTCTTCTAGAAAGAATTTCATCTTTAAAGGTTTTCATGTGCTTTGTGTGGATGTTTTTAAAGCCTCTGCGATTCAAATTTTCCAGTTTGTGTGTGATATTTAAATGGCAGGTCATAGTAAATCATAGTATTTGCATAATGCATGCTGGGTATTGTAGTTAGAGATCTCTTTTGGACAAGACCAATATTTAAAAAAATGAATTTTGTCAATATAGAGGATGAAAGACACAATGCTGTGCTACAGAATACTAAATTATTATACTACATACTACTGAATGCTAGTTTTATGCCAGAATGCTTTTTGAATTTATATCAATTTCTGACACCCAATGTGAACCCCATGTCTTGGGACATAGCTATATAAATCACCACGGATTCTTCTTAACATACAGATGAGTAACAAATTAACACTGAAATCAGTAACTACAACAAAAAGTTTACTTGTGTCAAGCATATTTATTTAAACAAGGGAAATAATCTGCCAGTGGAATGAAACAAACTTTATTATATAAAATTGCTTAAAACAATTGAAAATGGATAGAATATAATGGACAAAATGAGTTTTTAAACATAGTTTTAAAACATTTTTATACAATAAAAAAACTTTATTATAGTTACAGCGATCTCACATTCAGAAGAATTAGATATAGTGACCATAATTCAAGATGATTTTACTTGCCATGACAATTTTGGCTGACACTTTATTTAGAGTGGTCCTCTTTAGATGAAACAAACACTCAATGAACTCTCAGTAACATGTCAAAAACATATCGCTGTTGACGGAAGAAAACCTTGTATCTCCAAAATGCTAACTTTACAGGAGACGGAAAAAACTACTTTACTTTAAATGTAAGTCAATGGAGCCAGACTTTTTTCCAAGTCATTCTGGGCTGTTTCTTTTGGTCCATTCTTCATGAAATTTACACACAATGTAAAGAGCAACAGGCATTTTCAAATTATGTCAAAAACTAAAAACGACAAAAATGGAGATACAAGGTTTTGTTCCGACAGCAAGGCTGAGGGTTAGGATTAGGGCCAGGGTTAGGGTTAGGTTTTGGGTTAGGTTAGGTAAGGTTAGGTTTTGTGTAATGGAAGTTACATATTAACAACACATCTGCTTAATGTAAGTAATGCAACAGTACATCTTAAAGATATTTACTTCAATGTATTCAGATGCTTCACTACTGCTACTTATGTTCCTGATGTGTTACTGATAATCTGATTATCTGCAAAAAACCACAATGAAGTGTTACCCAATTTTTTTGCAGTGTAGGGCGACATGGGAATTGAAGAAGAGCCTTTCAGCTATCAACTTTGTTGCCCACTATTGTCCATGATGAACACTTTTGGTTTTGCTCCTGTTTTGCAGCAGTTTGATAAAAAAAAAAAATCCAGATTTTTTTTGCTAGAAATGTGTTGCGCTTATATTGTTGTTCAGTATACATTACTGATAGTGATAACATAGAAAAGCAGTGTATTAAAAAAAGAATGTTGCAAACTTTTAAAAATGACTTTTGTTTATATATCGCTGCTGTCACAACCTTGTATCTTCATTTTGGTTGTTTTTCACTTGTTGGCATAGCTTGAAAATGGCTGTTGCCCTTTACACTGTGTGTAAATTTCATGATGAATAGGCCAAAGGAAATTACCCAAAATTACTTGGAAAAAACTCTGGTTCCATTGACTTACATTAAAAGTCAAGTAATTTTTTCCTTCTCCTGTAAAGTTAACGTTTTGACAAAAGTGATATGTAAGTATTGCTATGTATATGTGACTTGCATTGTGCATTTTACAGCTTCATTATTGAGAGAATAAGCTTATTATCTATGAAACACAGTATAAATAAAGTATGGAATTATGCATGTGGTTCTCCAAGAGTAAAGTGACCACAGTACGTCCTGGCTCTGCTTTCAAACGCACTTTGGGAATGTTACTTTACCAGCTTTGTGGAGATAAAACAACACTTGCATAAACCCTGCACAAATGTTGCTTGTCACCCCAATGCTAAATGCCAAGTTGAAGACACTTTCAGACATAGTGTTGTGCAGGCTCATCACAACACCTACTGGTATTGACTGCATTAAAAATGTCACTAGGCTGATAAAAACAATTTCAAAGGCCTTCCTTTTGACGTTCTTTCTCATGCTCTCTTCCTTGCTCATTCCTCCCTCTCCTGGTCCTGGCTGCCTGAGGGCTTTCAGAACGGAAACACAGCAGAAGAGCTCCACAACCAGAACGAGGAGGTAGAGGCTTCCAAAAAGGGTGTACGGCACATGCGGAAAGGTAAGCATGACGGTAAAAGTGAAAGGGAGCACGCATGCCCAGATCACAGTCAGAAACACTAAGCGATATCTCAGTGGTTTGAACTTTAGGAAGGTAAAAGGGTGGACCACTGCCAGATAACGTTCCAGACAGACAGAGCACTGAAAAAGGGGCTGAGCGGACATGAAGAATCCAGTAAAAAAGCCTAGTAGTTTGAAAGAACAGATGTTAATGCCTGACAGACAGAGAAGAAACAGGGGTGCTGAGAGGGCAAAGAGGATTTCATTAGCACACTGGCTCAGAATGAAAATCACAGATTCATCCAGACGTCCAGCTCTGGTGAGGAGAAAGATAACGTAGACGTTTAGAGGAAGGCCCAGAAAAAAGTTGATGATCTCAACGCATACAAGTAGCACTTCAGAAATGTAGTCAAGCTGGGAGCCTGTTAAGTTAACGGTGGAGGAGTTTGTGTAGGTGGTATTCATCCTCTTGAAGTACAGAAAAGATCCTTCTGGACTAGAGAGAACTAGACTAGAAGAAACAAAGTGACAAAAGTGAATAGCACTACAGTATTAAAGCTAAAACTATAACCTTACAACAAGCAACTACTACAGTTGTGGCTGGACAAAAGTCCCAAACAAAACATTTTTGAGAATAGCCTATTTCTTAATCAAGGCACTCCAATCAGGACTAGATGGCACGATACCAACCTAAAGCACTGCAGTCTCTACCTAGAATGCCATGCCTCTAACGTTGCAGCTGTGAAGGCCTGTTCCATGTCCACAGCACGTTTGTTGTTTTCTCCTATCAGCCACGCTATAAAATGCGTGATCATACATGCAAATCTATCAAACATATTTGTAAGCTTTTCAACTGTGACAACAAAGTGACACCCTCTCATAACAGCAGAAACAGCAGATGAGTGCTTAATCATATGTTAAGTTATGCACTGACCTCAACTCCATTCAAATCAGTATCATTTTAAATGTAAAACATAATTTTTTACAACAAATGTCATAAAACAGCCCAATAATATCTGTCAGAGCCACAGAGCCACAGTTTCATGACTGCACGTTCAGTCCAGTGGCATTCAGCGCATGTGCCGATAGCATTCCTGAGTTTTAGGCTAATCAACATTTCAGTCGTTTTATGTGCGTTTCCAATAAATGTGTGATAAATTTGTGTTGGGCTAAGCTTTAGGCTAAAACAAATTTTCATGGGTAAATATTACACAAACTACAGCTGATGTAGCCTGGGTAAGCTAATGGGCTGTGTAGACATTTAGCTCAGTTAACTTACCCTAAATACAGGGGCTTTATGTGTAGACTTCCATTACATGTGCAGGAACAAAATTTTACCATAAGCAGGTTTGAACTGAGGATAATATTAAGCTTTCGGCTAAAACGAACTAGTTTTTGAATGTTTCCCTGCTGAAAACCCCACAGAAATCATTAAGCATTTCTTTTTGTTTCCTATAGTTCTGTGTCTTATGGTTTAACTGGTTACCAATGGTTGAGTTGTATATTGGTAACGGTATCCCTTCCTGAACAAACAGGCCTGAGCACATGTGCAGCACATGGTCTGTGCGTATGCTTTGTTTACTCTCTGAGAGACTGGGAGGAGGGGTGGAGTTATAGAAGTAATAGTGGGCTGTGTTCTAATAAGCAAGACTTCAGGAAATAGCAAAACAAACAAAAAATAATAATAATTAAACTAATGCTAGTCCTCTTTCATTTTGTCAGATTCCTTTTGATTTCAAGTATATGAACAGCTGTCGATAATATCCAACTCAATTTGAAAGTAGAAGTTATTTCAAAACACAAAAGAACTTATCTTAGCTCTGTGGAAAACATTCCAAAGCCTGCTGTCTATCAGAGCTTTAGCCCTCAGCATGGAACCAAGAAAAAATATGTCCATCTTATTCTAAATATATTTCTCCACAACAATAAGTGCCAGTATAAACCACCATCCAAATGCTTGTATTTATGAGTCTGTAGTCTAACCATTTCTGAAAAACAATCTGAGCAAACAACTTTTATGGATACATGCAAAACTTCCAAAAACGTAGGAAGCGCTAAGTGAATCTTTGATCAAAAAGTGGCCAAATTCATAAAGATATTAAAATTCTGTCAGTTTGTCTGAGAAGCCCAGGGTCTCCAGAAAATGACAACATATGGAAAGTTTAAAACTCAGAATTTGGGTTGAATTTAAGGATAGGTAACATGGTAGACCACTGGTAGGTAATGTTCCAGACAGATGCAGCACTAATAAAGCAGGCCAGCAGACATGAAAATTCAGATGGAAAACACAATAGTTTAACAGAACAGATGTTTATGTCTGACATACATAGAAAATACAGTGGTGCTGAAAGTGCAAATGTCATTTAAACTTGTGAGGGAACTGGTGAGAGGAAAACAGAGCCCGGTGCATTGTGTTTGTTGCTTTTTCATTTCCTCACGGAAATGGAGGAGATGCTTTTATGTAGTACGATAAACTACGTATACACAAATACTTCTAAATAAAATACGATATATAGACAAATGCTTTAATTAATCAGTCTTTTTCACTTTATAAGGTAACAAACACAAATTCAAGGACATGGACAACTTACATTTAAAACCAGCTCTGCTCCAATGGCTTGGTTTTATGTCATTTTCTTGGTCCTGTTTTGTAATGTTTAATAAATAAAGGCTGATATGCTTACTGTGCAAGACAGTTTGAATGGGCCTTATGCAGCAGATAAAATAAGTAATAGTATTATGTATCATTTTTCTGATTCTATATTTGTCAGCATTTATGTTAATGTCAATATTCACTTCTCTCCAAAATTCTATAGAAAACATTCTATTTAATAAATATTGTTTGTTTATACCTCATTCTGTTCTGTATAGGTCTATTTTTTCTTAAAGCGACAGGTGGAGCAAACTGTTTTAAAGGTGGGAGGACTGTAGTGGGAGCACTGGGGTGTCAGGTGTGACTGTGCAGCAATTGCAAATAGATTACATGGCTCATTGGTCAGGGAGGAGGGCCTTTTTGCAGAATTAGGGCCCCAGGGAGATCAGGACCGGCTCTGGCTTGAACAATCAAGAAAGTTAGAATCAGATTTAGGATGATACACAAGTTTACCAGATGTTTTCTGTTTTCTGAAAAAACATCTGATGCGGTTCAGTTTTTCTTTCTACATAATTAAAAGAAGTGAAACATCTCCGTACGGTGAAGAGTGAAGAGTCAAAGTCTTCAGACTGAAGTCAGATTTACAATGTAACCATCTGTAATTTACATCTGAAATCTGATGAGCATATGAACCCAGCATTCGACCTAGTACAAACCAGATAAATGGACCGCTTTTGAATATTTTGGATATTAAAGTTTGGATAAAAACTCAGATAAAAACCCAACATTCTTATTTAGTGTGAATGGAGGACTTAAACTAAGTGTGTTTGTACCCTACAGTCAGTCAGTGATGACACAATGTGATTAATCATTGTCACTACTTCAACAAACAGCATCATGCATGCAAAGCAGCTTGTGCATTGCCAACTGGTTTACATAAAGTACACAACCACATTTACCACTGTAAACATCACAGTTTTTTTCTTTTTGTTTTGGAACATAAAAAATCTGAAATTACTGAAAGCATTATATTATTAAAACATTTTTGATAATTTCCCACATTTTTATAGGTATTTGCTTCCTAAACACATGTTTTTAAATGTAACTGTAATAATTTACTTGAGGCTTCATTTTTTTGGTAAAAAATAAACAATTGATCTCATTTCCAGGCAATCATTCTTTATTCAAAAATCAATGGCAGCATTAATAGTAATGAAAAGATGTAACTGCCGAGGAGACACTTTGTTTATTCATTTGCTTGTTCATTGTTATTATACAGAGATTCAATTAAGCTTTTTTCCGTAATGTGAAAAACTTCAGTAGAACATGCATTTTATTTTACTTTTAAATGTATAATTTTTAATTTTTGAAAGCATAACATATACAACATGCTAAACTAAGATGATAACTTTTAATGAATTACTGAAAATGTGTGCAAGGCAAACAGCACGATTATTTAAAGATAATTTATGACAGATAAAAGATTAATAACTTTGGCCTAATGAGAATAACCTATATACAGTACTATGCTATTTTTTATTTAATTCATTCATTTTCCAGTTAAAACATTAAAGTAAAAGTAGAAGTTATTCATTTTGTATTCAGAGTCAAGAAAACATAATATATATATTTAACATAAACTACACAGAAACCTCAGCAACTAAATGGTGCAGCAGTTAGTGTGTTCACCCCAGAGCTCGCTAACACTGAGATTAATAACTGATAATCACATTGATTTATCTGTCTACTCAGGCTTTAGCAGAGCTCAGTAACACTGAGATTAATAACTGATCATCACATTGATTTGTCTGTCTACTCAGGCTTTAGCAGAGCTCAGTAACACTGAGATTAATAACTGATCATCACATTGATTTATCAATCTACTCAGGCTTTAGCAGAGCTCAGTAACACTGAGATTAATAACTGATCATCACATTGATTTATCTGTCTACTCAGGCTTTAGCAGAGCTCAGTAACACTGAGATTAATAACTGATCATCACAGTGATTTATCAGTCTACTCAGGCTTTAGCAGAGCTCAGTAACACTGAGATTAATAACTGATCATCACATTGATTTATCAGTCTACTCAGGCTTTATCAGAGCTCAGTAACACTGAGATTAATAACTGATCATCACATTGATTTATCAGTCTACTCAGGCTTTAGCAGAGCTCAGTAACACTGATTAATAACTGATGATCACATTGACTTATCAATCTACTCAGTCTTTAGCAGAGGCACCGGCCACAAACTATTGCCTACAAACTAGAACTTTTTTATCTTAGTTATGTTTACCTGCCAAAACTACATAATTCTTCATGTCTTCGTACCAATGTGTCGTCATCATAGGCTTCAAACAGTAGTCTCTGGTTTTATAGCTATTTCATATTGGTTACTGTGATAACAGTAATCATTGGTTATCATTAATTAAT
Source organism: Colossoma macropomum (assembly GCF_904425465.1). Classification (NCBI taxonomy): domain Eukaryota; kingdom Metazoa; phylum Chordata; class Actinopteri; order Characiformes; family Serrasalmidae; genus Colossoma; species Colossoma macropomum. The sequence goes on from NW_023496040.1 coordinate 662,173, forward strand.
CTAAATACTTATGTCCAATTATGGGCCAATTTCTTTATTCTATATTCACCATTGTACATTAATTGTCAATTGTCATATTTATTTATATTGCTTGTGTTTTTGTTTGTTTGTTTTGTTTTGTTTTGCTATCTGGTGAGTTTTTGAGTCTTGGATCCTCTTGCTCTTGGCTTGCTCATTTGGTGCTTGAATCCAGATTTATATATAGTTTTATGTAGAAATAAAGCTGCTTTGTGACATTGGTCATTGTAAAAAGTGCTACATAAATATATCTTCAATTGAATTGAGTCCTGTTTTCCTGATATTTTACTGTAGCTTATTTTGTACCCAGATAGCAAGCATATTTCAGTCCGCTGGCTTGATAAGGTTGGCACCCCGCTGACTGTCACTTCTGGTCTACCGTCGGACCACCCAGATTAAAATTATTTTCTAAACTAATTTAACTAAAGAAAAGAAGGAAGGAAGAATAAGTTAATTGGACTGTGAGTGGAAAATGAGTGAAGATAAGTGGAATTTTGTCTTCTTAACAGTCTGCTTAACCACCAGCGGGCCACCCAGAAAACGGTAAGCAAAACACCAATGGACCACCAGCTTTGCCATCAGCGGGCCAACAGTGGACCACCATCCTCTTGCTATCAGGGTAGTTTCATTATATCATTTCAATATAAACTACTGAAAATTAGTAGTTATAATTAGAATATTTTTATTGAGAATTTAAAACAGTTAAAATATTTTAATGTATTTGTGTTTGTTCTTAGAGGCATAGTTAATTTCCAATTTGTTTCCACCTTGTTTTTTATCAGGAATTAACTAGGCAACATTGAAACAGGTTGAAGGAATATATCAGGTTCAACATAATCACAAATATCTAGTGTTTACTGGAGACCTCCATCCCCCAAAGTGCATAAAAACAAAACAAACAAACAAACAAACAACAAAAAATGAAAATATTGCCACAAATATTGGGAAAATCTGCTGTAAAAATCAACAATTTAAGCCTGCAACCATCACAAAAAAGCAAAGAGTGATCCTAGAGGGACTGAAGTATTTCTCTAATTGGTCAGTATGAATAACATTTACATTAAAAGTGCTAGACATTGATACAAAATTATTTGATAAACATTGTACATTTACCAGATTAACACAAACACAGATAAAAAGACGGATAGAATGAGCAATAAGGACAAAGGTTTTCTTGTGTAATGGAATAGCAATGTATTAATAATTAATAAAATCTCTAAAGGATAAAAAAGCTTAAAAACAATCATTCATTATTCATTTGTTCATTCATTATCATTAACCACTTAATTCAGATAGGGTCGCGGTAGCAGTTGGGAGAGCAGAGAATCCCAGATGACCCTGTACCCCGCAACTTCCTCCAGCTCATTCCGGGGGACCCCAAGCCGCTCCCAGGTCAACATGGAGATATAATCTGTCCAGCGGGTCCTAGGACGACCCCCGGGTCTCATCCCAGTAGGCCGTGCTTGGTACACTCCCACCAGGGAGGCGTCTAGGGGCATCCGGATCAGATGCCCGAACCACCTCAACTGGCTCCTCTCAAAGCAGAGGAGTAGTGGCTGTACTCCTCCCGGATGACAGAGCTCCTTACCCTATCAAGTAGAGTGTAGCCCGCCACCCAGCAAAGAAAGCTCATTTTCGCCACTTGTATTCGCGATCTCATTCCTTCGGTCATTACCACAGCTCATGACCATAGGTGAGGGTCGGGATGTAGACCGACTGGTAAACAGAGAGCTTTGCCTTATGGCTCAGCTCCCTCTTCACCACTACAGTCCAGTACAGTGACCGCATTACTGCTTCTGCCTGTCCCAGTCTGTGGCCGATCTCACGATCCTTCTTCCCATCACTTGTGAACAAGTCCCCGAGATACTTAGACTTCTCCACCTGGGGCAAGTCCTTTCCCCTATTGAGTAATTTTAAAAAATGTGCATAATGCACACTGAAGTAGAGTAAAAGCTCCTTTCAAAAATATTTCCATTAATAGATTGTTGAGCGTAAACACTTCCAGACCGTCATGTCGTTAGATCATATACTTTTCCCCAGTACACCTTCAACAACCTTGGAAAACAGGCAATCTTCCAACCTTTTGCAAGTAGAGAAAGGCATGAATGAAATGCCCAAAGAAACAAATATTCACACATAACTGCAATATGTAGCAATTATAAAAAGGTTCAAGGAATAACTTTTGAAATGAGCTAGTTATAATGAAAGGCAGGTAGTTTGCAAATAGCTTTATCTGAAAAATAACAACAATAACAAATGCTCTTTTCTTTATAAGGTTGTTCCCTCCTCTGTCACTTTCCTGAATTTTGGCCCTGTTTCCTGGACTGTCACGCCTCAAAACCTTGAGGATAGAGAGACTACAAAATGACTGAACACAAACCACAGGAATTACAACAGCTAGAAATGTATGAAGGTTATGAATTAAACTGTAGTAAGTCATGCTAAATACCAGCGCAATCAGCCACATTAGACATAGGGAAACTACTTTGTACCTCATTTGTTTGTACTTTCGGAAGGTAAAAGGACAGACCACTGCCATGTACTGCTCAAAACACACACCACACTGAAAGAGTGGATGACCATTAAGATATATTAAATATATGACATGAAGAGCATTGTCTAATTTTGGACTGGACAACACAAAGAAGTTAAGGTATGAAATCAAATTTAGGAGGATGCTGGCAATGTCAGAACAAAGAACATTGAATATGAACAGTTCTGTTTCCAGGACAGAATGAGAATATCTCATTTGGACCCAGAGTGCCCATGGTACACTGGGCAATGACAGGACACAGTCTACTATCCCCAGTGTCATCATCATAAAGTTCCAAAAGGTGATGGAGCAGTGAAAGCTTGTAGTGTTGAAAGATGTGGAGTTCTCAGTATCAGCCATATTTAGTACCAGTTCCTCTGCAATGCAGATAGGCATTAGGTAAGAGAAAAGCAACATTGTGTAATTCATTTGTGCATTGATATCTGTCTCATACAAGGTGAGCATACAGTAAATTAATTTGGCCCTGATTTGGTCCACAACACACCTGATATCTGGCCTGTATAAGATGAAGCTGAGGATAAGTCCTCTGGCCTTGATTTGGCCCAGACATGGCCCATGTAAGGCAAGCATATGGGAAATTTATTTGGCCCAGATTTGGTCCACCACACACATGACATCTGGCCCATATAGGGTAAAACTGAGGTTAAGTCATTTGGCCCTGATTTGATCCAGACATGGCCTATGTAAGGTGAGTGTATGGTAAAATTATTTGGCCTGGATTTGGCCCATATACGGTGGACCTGTGGCTGAGTTGAGGCAGTCGAGTCAACGCCGCACATCAAGGCCAGATGTGGTCCATAAGAGAGCTGCAGAAGTGGGCCACATTTGGGCCAAAAATTCGTTGCTCTCTACTGACCCGTAAAAAAAATAATAATATTAATACCAACGTCAGAATGAGGCCATCACCAACTCTTAACAAGAATTCCACTGATTTTATTCTAATATCCTGTATAATTCAGTGGTTGTGATGTAAACAAAGTCATTCACAGTGGTATGACTTGAAATGGTTCATTGTAGTGAAGCTTAGTAATGCTGCAACACAAATAAAGCCATTTTATTTACTATCCAAACCACTAGTGAACATACAAGTCTTCTGAGTTCTTATATATAATGTTGATGATGGTAAAATGGCAGTAAATATGAAAAAGCACACTATTTTGCCTTACATTGCGTGCACCTCTTCACCATAAATAAGGTTATAGACCACAACCTCCTCAAATTGATGATAAAACAATGTCTCAGACATCACACAGCATATTTATAACCATTTAATGTAATAAATGTCTGTGAGGGAGTTTTTAGAGGCATTGAGCTCTTCAGGCATCTGGTTCCGATCACCACCACTGTAAACAATTCAGACTCGGGGATGTCATCAAACCACTCAGAAAGTATTTGTTTACAGCTTATCCATGTAATTATGTAGAAACTTTAAATAATCTGTGTAACTGCCCATTAAGTATGCCCTAGAATATTCCGAACCTCTTCCTGGAATATTTCATCCTTATAAGTAGTTAATGAGTTTATGAAAACACAAATGCATAGGACCAGGACTGGGGAACACCATCCTAGTAAACAGAAAGCTACATTTAAACATATATAAAACACAAAACATACACTTCAAAATTTAAATAAAAGCTTACCTTTGTCAGTTTGTGTTGTTCTGTTTAAGAACAGGGAGTGTTCCTGTGTTTAAGTAGACATTGTGGCAACAATTAGGGAAATTAATCCATTGCACACCTGGGACAGAAGGGGGGGGTGGGTGACATAGCATACATAAAGAGCAGCACATGTTGTGCAATAATATATATTTTCTTGTATTTGTGGACTGGAAGTTACAGAAACAGTAGTGATTGTTTATTTAAGCAAAGAAGAACTAAGCCCAGATTTGTGCACCAGGTACGGCACACAAATTACGTCCCATCTGATTCATTAATTTTTCATAAAACATCAAAATACACTGTGATTTGAGTGAAAGTGATGAATCTACTTCAGCTGCATGGAAATTAGCACCCTGACACTAGACCCTTATTTACATATGATTTGCAAAGAACACATTCTAATCCCAGTTTACATGAAACACACCCTAATTGACGTAGGTGTCAACCAATGATGAAACTGTTGAAGACTGAAACTGTCTGCAATTTGTACTGTCAACATTTTATGTTCATTGGCCCATATTCACCAAATCTGACTGAAATATTGCATGATTTCAACAGTTTCGTGAATCAGATGCAGAACAGTTCATACATCATTTGAAGGCATTCAAATCTCTGCTTGTTTCAACTATGCCAGGGTAATTGCCCCTCCTCTGCCAGAAATTGAGGACTTCCTAACAAACCATAGAGCCTCAGCTCAGTGTAACTCGACACTAGATCAAGCCAGTGGCTTCTGGAAGACGGAGCTGGACATTTGAGATTAGCGGAAGAAAGCATTTACCACCCCTGTGAGCCTTTATGAATTTGAGCAGATCTCTTTTGGTCTTTGTAATGCCGCAGCTACTTGACAGTAACTCATGTAACGACAGTGAGTGCATTTACATGCAATTAGTAATCCGACAACTGCAGAAAATCAGATTTTGTCAATAATCCAATCAACACGCAGATTTCTGCTTTGCAACCAGCCAATAAACTCACAGAAGAAGACGTGACGTAAACGTAACATAAAACTCAAACTTCATGTCGCGGCTTTTTTAAACATCGCACCACTTTACCCGAAAATATGAACAACAAGCATGTAGTTGGTTTCAGCGTTGCTCCAAAAGTGTTTTGCTGCCATCTCACGGCAACGCTGCTGGCTTATTTTTGACACCGCGGTCTGGTTTCGCACATATCGAAAGAAATCAGAGTAAGAGTATACCTGTGCTGAGAATCTGATTACTGAGCAAAAATCCAGCTCTCTTTATCAGATTTCTTAATCGGATTTCTAGATCTTACTCCGATCTAAGAAATCGGAGTATGCTGTTTACATGACCATTTGAATAATCAGATGACTGCAGAAAAATTATGATCGGATAGTTAAGTGCATGTAAACACACTCAATGACTCATGGAATAATATGGGGGGGATGGTAAATAATGTCTGAGGATCTTCATCTACCCTGATGACAGGGAGTTTCACAGCAGCCTCTAAGATTTGGACCTACTGTTTGCTTCCACTGCCATGGACTGAAACTGAAACAATCCCACCATCAGTTCACTTTCTTAAACTACATGAGGTCCAAATCTAACAAGGTCAAGTTGATCTATTGGGTCAGGGGAGGGTTCTGGGTCTGTTGAGGTTTTGACTGTTAACTATTTGGAACCCTTAATGCTACATCAGTCAGATAATCCAAAAGGACTACGAGGGATAGTCAGGTCTACTACTATCAGCTGGGTGGGACTGTCTGAAAGTAGGGAGCCTTGCAGCTAGTACAGAGAACTGAAAACAGTACATGCCCCCTGCCACAGCGCCTACACTCACTAGCTGGAATCAGAAAAGGTTACATTCATCACTAAAGGGAATTAAGATGTTTAATTATCTATGTGATGGGGGTTCTGACTGCCTATTGCTGTTAGTTCTCTGTAAAGGAAACATTTTCAAAATAATAAAACACATAAGTGCTGTATATGGCACACTGTATGTTGCTTGTAACTTTGCCATTGATTAGTAAATAAACTTATAAACTAAAAGTGTTTAATCCTGGCATACACATAACTAGGATATGTTTCCTAATTATTTAATATTCTATTCAACATGTCACAGACTTGAGGCATAAATAGAATATTCATGAGCACATTTAATAAACAAATGAACTAAACAGCTTATAGATTTAGAACAACATAACTGAACTGACAAGAACTGATTTACCTGCCAAAAGATGGAGAGTGTATTTGTGTCAAAGTGTGCGATATAATATACTATAGTATAATATAATATATACAATATGTAGTTCTCTGCGGTTAATATATTTTTATAAACAGTGCTTCCCTTTTAATAGTACTTTCCTTCTTGTAATTTCCTACTTTTTCACAATTTCCTGATATAATCTATATTGTTATTATAAATAAATAAATTAGGAAATTTAATAAGAAAAACAAACAGTAAAATGAATTTAAACAGAAATATCTGAGAAAAAGAGAAATATATTAGTATGTAAATAAACAGAAAAATAAATGTTTTAAAGTATTCAATTATTGTTTATTTATTCATACAGCACCAACACTTCATTGTATGTTTTGCATTGTCTTAAAGATATTTTAATCTAAAGGTATATGCTTTAAAGTTTCAAAGTTGTTTCCAATATGAATAAAAATATTCAAACTGAACACTATGTACAGATTTATGTCCAATCATTTGTGTCTTGACGATTAAGAGTGGGGTCTGAATAGCCATATTTGAAAGAAAGCCAATATATCTGACTGGAGTTATTCCTTAATTCCTTATTATATCTTTATTCTGATTGAAAAAATGTGGGGAAAAATTGTTTTATGAACTTTTTGACTTTTGACTTTTTTTCTGCATTTCTTCATGAATTCAGTTCTGGCAGTTATGAGTCTACTAGTCCCTCCATTAAGTCTGAGTTTTACATTCTATTCAAGCAATTTCTTTGAAGAATTACCATTTTACAGATTGCAAGGGGGGGGGCTCTTCTTAGACATCTCAAAGTTCTGGCTATTTGTGTTCTGTTGTTTAAACAGCTGCATTTGTGATTATACAAAAACTAACATTACAGGTGTGTGGATCAGTTTTTTACAGCAATAATTCAGGATGTAAGATATAATTTGTGGAAAAAGACAAAGCCATACATCATTTCCAAGGTCCAAGTATATAAAACTCTGTTAAAACCTCAGAATAATTGACAGTCTCCCAGTCCTTTGGAGGTAGAGGAAGGCCTGAATGAAACTTCCAAATAAGGCAATACATATAGTTGTGGAAAACAGATAGCAGTTATACAAAGTTGTAAGGAACACATCGCGGAACAAGGTAACTATAACATACGGAGAATAGTTCAGCAGCTGCATTATCTGAAGAATAGCAACAACAACAAATGCGTTTTTTTTAATCCTGTTCCTTTCTTTCTCCCTCTCCTTCTTCTTTAGCTCATCTCCTGGGCCGTTATTTTTCAGAGCTCTAAGAATTGAAAGGCTGCAGAATGACTCAATGCAAATAACAGGTAGCAAATACACAAGCAGTACATGAGGATTAAGACTGAAATGATGTGCAAGGCTAAAGACCAGTGTTACTGGCCAAACCACGAACAGGGCAATCACCTTATATCTCATTGGTCTGTATTTCAAAAAGGTTAAAGGGTGGACCACGGCCAGATAGCATTCAGAACATACACAGCATTGTAATATTGGGTGCCCATAAAGACACAGCAAATGCACCATCTCATCACAGACAGTTAAAACCAGATTGTGTAAAAAGCCATCATTAAGGCACCCATCAATCCTTACAAGGACACAGACCATGTCCAAACAAATAAGATTAAAAAAGAAGAGTTCAGTTTCCAGGGTCTTGCGAGGTCATCTGATTAAAAGCCATAAAGCCCATGACACACTGGGCAGCGCCAAGGTCGAATCAACAATGTTTAATGCTAGCAACAGTACATTCTTGGTGTAGGGAGGACACGCTGATGAGGTACTGGCTGTGACAAATTTATATCCATTTTCTTTGGATCTGCAGAGGAACAGCAAAACACGGCTTTGTATCACTGTGAATTACTATCCTCTTAGCAAAAGGGTTTTATATTCTCTCTCTCTCTGTCTCTCTCTATCTATCTATATATCTATATCTATATATCTATATCTATCTATCTATATATATATATATATATATATATATATATATATATATATATATATATATATATATATATATACATATATACATACACATTAAATGTGTGTGTATATATATATATATCATATATATATACACACATTAAAAACTAAACATTTATTATCAATTATACTATTAAATTGAATCAATGGATTGTATACAAGCTGAAAGCCATGACTCACCTCACACAAGAGAGTGCTGCACTCTGCCTAAAGATGAAGGGGGTATCTATGTCTAAGTAGACCTATGGTGTTTGTTTATTCAGTAAAAAAGCCCTCCCTTGCACACCTGACAAGACAGACGGAGTGTGAGACACAGCACAAAAACCATGTCTAAAAATATTTGTCATAGCACTTTCATATTTTCCATATTTATTGAAATCTTGACATGTATTTCACTGTATTCATCTACTACATTATTGGTCAGTATGAAAGAAGGATACATAGCACACAGAGCAAAAGTTACAACGTTTATTGATAGTGGTAGAGAAATTAAAAAAATGTGTATAAACACTTCAATCGGACTAGACTAGTCCGGGAAGCCATTCAGAATACAATTTCTATCTCAGGTGGGTAATCCTGTAAATAATTTGTTACATAGAAGAATACGTATGTTTCGCCCATGCTTGTTTGGATCATAGCAAAAGTTTATAACGTTCAACATGGCGGGAGCAGAAACTGGTCTGCAGAGGAGACAAAGTTTATACTTTGAACTTTAAAAGACGGCGGTGAGACGGGTGTCCAGCCAAAACACCTAGGAAAACAATGCACAATGTGTAAATCTTCAAGTCGTTGCAAGCCATGCACATGAAGAAAATGGACTCCTGCACCGACAGCACCTCAACAAGCTACGTTTCATCATCATAGATTAATTCAATATTCCAGAATCCATAGTATCCACTGATCTTCAAAGTGTGAGACGATCTGCTCTTCTAGTTTAAATAAAGAAAACATTAACAGTTTTTTTCTGTCACGAAGACTATAGGAATGCCCCATAAGCAACATATTTGAACCTATGTGGGAACACACTGTATTCAAATATGCTTGTCAAAGCTCATCAGGCGTATGTGACCAGCATGTGGTCTTCAGCAAACATTTCCTTTGTCAAACCATGTACAGGAAATACTTGTTTTGCTAAGCTATTTGTGTTGTGTATTTAATAAAGCAGGGTTGACATGATGTCCAAATGGAAACATGATGGATGAAAGGCATTATAGGGCTCAACTCAGAACCCTCTGTCATGAATTCTGACATCCACTCTTCTTTTGTAAGGTATTACTTTAAGACAGTGGGAGGGAATCTGCTTGAAACGTGAGGACAATATGCTTGATACGCATCATTCCGGGAGGAATTTAAGGAAATGACATCCACTTCAAAGCAGGACTAAGGTGGTAAGCAAATACTCTTTGAAATTTGTACTGCCTGTTTGCCAAAGCTTCCGTTGAAATATGGTTCATTAGAGGTTGCATGAATTTCCCTACATCAATTACAGTATTTCTCCTCTTTTGCTACTGTACAGAAAATCTGAAAGTGATAAGGGAACTAGACCTCACAAATCAGAGCAATTTCACTGGATTTCTATATATAACAAAGATGCAGCACCTTTAAATCCTTAACTGTAACCTTTCATATAAGGCAAGGTATGGCTTCACTAAACAAGTGCACACACCACCACCAACTTCATCCATCCATCCATCATCTAAACCGCTTATCCTTCTGGGTCACGGTGAGCCTATCCCAGCTGTCATTGGGCGGAAGGCAGGATACACCCTGGACAGGTCGCCAGTCCATCGCAGGGCAGACAGACATACACATTCACACACACACACTCACTCACACCTAGGGGCAATTTTAGCATGTCCAATTGACCTGACTGCATGTTTTTGGACTGTGGGAGGAAACCCACGCAGACTGTGGGAGGAAACCGGAGTACCCGGAGGAAACCGGAATACCCGGAGGAAACCCACACAGACACGGGGAGAACAGGCAAACTCCACACAGAAAGGACGCTGGTCGTCCGGCCAGGGAATTGAACCCAGGCCATTCTTGCTGTGAGGCGACAGCGCTACCCACTGCGCCACCGTGCCGCCCTAACCACCAACTTCAGCAATGCTGAATTTATTGGAACGCCACTCATCATCTTGCTATTAATGCGCTATATTAACCCTAAAAGGAGGCCACAAAAATCCATACTAGATCACAGATGGCCTGTAATTTACACTGCGAAGCCAGTCAATCTAAAGCCTAGTTGCTTCTTGTCTATAGTAAAAAGATTTATTTATTTATTTTTACTTAAAAAATCAACAAAACATGAAATTTGACCAGGGGCATTGAAACTTTTGCACAGGGACTGTATGTCATATGGAGATAAAGTGAGGTATGTAATGAAGACAGGCTGATTACCTGGCTAACTGACAATGTGCCTATGAATGTCAGTATGTAAGTCTAGCCCTACTAAGTTTATTGCCAAAACAACTGACAACAGCTTTGAAGAAAATCACCAATTTATGAATGACAACTCAATTTGTGTTGAAAAATACAGCAGTGATTTATTGAATTAAGTGTTATAGTCAAATACAAAATACATTCAAAATACATAATATGGAGTAGCTGATGTGCTTTATGATTCTGAAGAAAAACATCCTTGAATTGTCAGGATGTTTGCAAGTCACTTTCCCTCTCGTCTTAAAAGTGCAAACTGTCAGTACTCTGGTAGATGAAGTAGTTTTGTCTTATTAAAGGGGAATTCCATCAATTTTTCAAAATTTCCACAAAATGAAATACTTCATATCTAGTCTTTCAGGTTAGTTTGATGTGAAATGCTCCGTTCACTGAGTCAGAATTGTTCACACTTGCAGTAATAGGAACCAAACGTCTGAAGACGCTTCAAAAAGCTCCCTCTCAGAAAGCTTTTACGTGAAACAGTTATGAATACGCTACCTGAAGCCTCAGGCATTACTGTATGAGTTTTGAGGTAAAGTTTTGGTTTATAATGTACTTTAGCACATTTCTAGTGGTGTAGAACATTGACAGTTTCCCAGCCTCTCTTTTTCCCTTAGAATTAAACAGGCTATTTTTGTTACTGTGCCTTTCAGACTGACATATGCAAATACATATGACATATGCTCTGTTCTGATTGGCTGCTCTGCACTGTGCCTCATTCAAAAAGCAGTCTTCAACATAAACGGGTGGAACTAAACTGCTGTAGGCTGAATAGGCAAATATATGTTTTTGCTGCTAAGTGTCTACATATGGACTGCATGGTCTGAGAAATGAACTGCATGCTATGAAACTTTAACAGTGTTTATGTACTACATCATCACTTCCATTTAAAATGGTGAGGAAAATTCAGTTTTCCATGATATGGGCCTTTTAAGTCACATCAGTATTATGTGTCAAGCCCCAATTTAAAGGTTCATTCGGTGATTACGGTTTGTGGCCATCATTCAAACAAAACAAGGACGTAAATGTAAAATAATGTACATAATATAATATCATGCAGTCTATGAGCCTGGAGGTAGTCCTGGAGTGACCGTGACAACAGTTCCTCTCAAAGTTGAATCAAGTGTTTGGATGTGGAGTTACTGTGACTGCACAATGTATGTATTTGCATTGACTCAGCAACTTCTCCATTAACTTCATGTACCTTTGCATTTTATATGACATACATTATAGATGGTTTCTTATGATATGTCTTTCTTAAAGCACTTGTATATATGTAGAAAATGAATTATTTAAATTCATGTAAAATGTAAAGCCCTCTTAAAAATACCAGCAAATCAGAATATTAAGTGACACCATATGTACGAAGATAATAAGAAGGTATATAAATATGTTCATCAACAAAAGCAATGTCTTCATAAGCTTATAGTAGCACAGGCATACTCAAAAGCTTAAAGGGGAATTCCACCAATTTTTAAAATTTTATTTTTGCATAATTCAGTTGTTGAGATGTAAACAAAGTCATTCAGAGTGATATGATGTGAGATGCTCCACTGTAGAGAAACTTACTTCCAAAATTGTCAAAAGTCAAAATTGTTCAAAGTGGTTATTTTACCATTACCAGCATAACGTAAAAAAAAGGAAGAAGACATATGTAGGTTCGCTGGTCATTTTGGATAGTAAATAACGTGCAAATTGTGACCACTCGATCCTGCCACAACCACTGTTAAGCAATCTGACTCTGTAAGTTTTTCTACAATAAACCATTTCACATCAAACCACCCAGAATAATGTTATTTACATCTTAACAACCAAATTATGCAGATATTTAAAAGAAATGGAACTCCCCTAGCCTTAGCTTAAAGAGTATCTTCTCCCTGTATCTGATTTATGTGCAATATGTATTCCATTAGGCATACTGCCGTACAGTACATAAATAAAATCCTGAAAATCAAATTATGCTATTGCATTGACTGCATTGATCACACTAATTCATCAATGATTCAGAATAAACATATATGCATATTTTATATGTTTATAAAATATTTGGCACCAATACCTCAAAAATGTCTTTTGGGAAAGCAATCAGGTATGTTTCATCATAGCTGTAAAACAAAGACAGCTGTGTCTGTGCTTTTAATATTAATTGTGCAGCTCAGGCTTCCACCACAACTGCTGGTATTTTGAATGGAAACTTGTGCACTAATGGAGTCTTTGCCACTGACACAGAGGCTGCCTGAGGTAGAATCACTTATGTTACCTAATAGCCTTATTCACCGTATAGCATCTTTATGTCTTTTGTCTCCTTTTGGCCACCTGTCGCCTGATAACTTTGTTTTACGTTAAGTGACAGATCGGTGCTCCTTCTACAAACGTGTTTTTCACAGCTACTGTTTTCATAGCTGTTTTTGTAAAAGCTTGTAAAAGCTTAGCCTAACGTTCAATGCTATTTTTAATGTTGCTAGCAAGCTGAAGTTAAAGGATTTTTTTTGTATGTGTAATCAAAGTTTTCACTGATACCCATAACTGATTGGCTTTATAGAAAATTCAAAGGCTAGCTAGCTTAGCTAACTTTGTAGCCTACACTACTATCAGCTGTAGCATGGCTGAAGTTTGAAGGATTTGTCAGTAACACTGTTCCACTATCAGTGTTGTTCTTGCCGTATTTACTGACATTACGGCAAAAACAGAAAGCATAACAATATGTTGCCTTGAGCTACATCAGTAAACTCAAGGTATTTATGACAGCTGTGGACAGACAACAGAGGCGAGAATATTTAAACCTCCAAAGGTTTAACAAATGCTAGCTGTAGCCTTGCATACGCTATGTATACATTGAATGCATGACAAAATAAATATAATTTCAAATACACTCTCTAAAACTAGCTATTCTGAATGGGACTTTTGCTAAAATACTGTAAAGCTTGTCCAAGCTTGTAACGTTAGTTTCAAAAGAGTGCATTTTCGTGGGTTGAGCATGGACAGGTCAATTTTGGAGGCCTTCATTATATTATGACATCTCTATGTCACTTTATTCCCTCTTTACATAACCTAAATATCCCTTTGTGGCACTTCCTGACCCTCTACGTCACCTTGACGGAGGATTTCCGTGGGGTGTGGAGCAGCATAACATATGGGACCCCGATGAAGGCCCACCTCTCGCTGGGCCAGAACAGTATGACAGGTCCTCTCTCTGGAGCCTCAGTGGCTGCGTCGAAATAGGCGAAACACACACAGCCCAGGTAAGAGGCCAGACAGATGAGTATGTGCCTGACAAAAAGAAGGATCATTACAGGTAAAGAGATGAAAAAGAATCACAGTGTAACAATCGTAATACAGAATGACACATTAGCAACAGATAAACAATGATCAAACAAGTGATTACACATAATAAACTATGTTTAACCATTTTAACATATAGTCATAATTGTCATTTTGCTATATAACTTATTATATAATCATTACTTAATTAATTACTCACACATATACTAAATATATAAGTATACAGGATAATAACTTCTCATTATATTCAGATCAGAGTACAATATCTTCTCCTCTACTTAGAGACTCAAATGCGCTGAAAGTTTAGAATTTGCATTCCTGACAGAACGTCTACACATCTTTCAATGAGCTACAAGTGAGAAATAATTCCTACATAATTATGCTTTTGTCATTACCAATAATAACTTTAACTTCTAACAGTAAAACAACAGGATCCTCAGGTTTTCACCTTTAAAGCAGCATAAAAGCTTTTCAGCATTAACAGCTTCTGTGTTGTTAGTTAATCTGTAAAAATTAATTTGCAGTCAACATTTAAAATCCAAAACTGCACCCACCAAACACAGTGCAAGTAAGGGAAGTTGATAGTGGACCACATCTCACAGAAGATCTGGTCACTGATCCAGCACAAAAGAGCAAGAGCCCACCAGACTCCAGAGATTAAACCCAGCTTAAACACACGTGGGTTCTCACATCTACATAGAGAAAATGCACACATATTAGATCATCTGCACAAGAGTTTAATGGTATTTATGCCATTTATGAGTGATGAATGAAAACACCACACTTTCACGTTGATTTATTGCAGTATAAATTGTGTCCACTAGGTTGCAGTATAAACAATTACAAAGAACTACAGAACCGTTGAGGTGACTTCACCTTTGACTGTAACAACAGGCCTTGCTAAGCTATTTTTAGGGGGCATCAGCCACATGTCACATGTTATTTGACCAGGGTTTTGCATACAACCGTAGCTAGTTATTGTTATGTTTTCAGTGCAAGTCAATGTAAAACATTTCTCTTTTTGATCGCATGGAATTCATCCATCATGGATAAATTTCTACAAACAGAATTTTTGTACATTTTTTGCTGTTTGTTATATTGTGTGATTATGCAGTGGAGTGAAGTTTGATTGGCTACATTGATATTTGTGTTACATTTGTTTGCATATGAAATGATCATATCGGTTCAATCTTCTTGTAGGCCATGGAAGCTTTTGCAGTTGGCTGTATGGGCTGTGAGTTGCTTAAGGATGAGAACCTGTGCTATAGTACATTATTGCCTTTTACTATTTTTTTTTACTATTAGCATATTCTAATTAAACAGGCAGAGAACAAGAACTAGGGGGATCGAGAGTAAATACTATGAATTATTCTGCAATTACTATGAAACTATATTCAGTTAGTACTATACAAATAACTAATAAGTTCAGCTCTGGGGTTATACTAAGTAATAAGCTCTAGATGTAAAGAATAAAACAAGACAAACCAGCAAAATCAGCATTCAAGAAGTTGTGATAAGCAAAGTACAGTAAGTGACTGATGGCTGTTCCATTAAAGCAAGGCCTCGTGCCAAATGGGACAGGGCTGTGCAGTTGCTGCAGTAACAGGAACTCTAACCCACTCTCCAGAATTACAAAAACAAATAAACAACATCCACAACAGCGACAGGCTGAACCAAAGAATCCAAAACAAACTAAACAATAGCTGGCTGACTCAGTCAATTGCTGAGTGTCTTGTGCCATGACTGATGAGGAAAAGGAAAAAACATGTTATCCGTTTGAGAGCGGAATGGGAATAAGAGTGAATAATCATGCTGGGTCAATGTACTCTAGAACAAAAAGAAAAAGCAGCATGTTCTGGGTTCTGAGAAATGAGGATAGAAAAACTGTAGAAAGTAATCCTACAGAAGAGTCTTCACTCGAAATTTCTTTTAAATCAACAATTTGATTTAAGTGTTAGAATGTATACCACACGGACACTGGCCCTTCATAGCAGTTTTACATTATATTCTACATAAGATACATCAGACATAAGATACAGAATTGTATCCTTTAGCCTATCTGTATAAGAGAATTAGAAATTTTACATTGTTTTCATGTTTTTGTTCATCAGTGTTCTCTCTTTGCAAGCGTGTTACACACTGTGAATCTCTGTGGTGTCAACCGATCCTGACTGCTAGCCTAGCCACTGATTTATGGGCTAATAAATATATATAACAGTAGATCTCGATTTGTGTGTGTGGAAACAGTGATTCTAAACGTTTGAATGGTGACTGAAACATGTGAAGCCTGCCTCCAATCTTGTATAATATCATTATTGTATTGAGATTTTACCTTTTGCCTTCATCCATTTAGCATGGAACTAATACAGTAGAAATAAACCACACCATATATCTTAGACCCTAATTATCAAAGTCAGTACTGTCAACACGTGTACCCTCAAATGACGTGTTTTGTTGATTTTAATAAGTTAACACATCCCCTCCAGGAAACAAACTTAAATATGTAATTTTCTGCCAATTGTCATGCACAATTCTATTTATTTGCTAAATTTTAACATATTGGAAAAAAACATAAAATATAAAACATAAAATATAAAATGTGTCCTAAGTGTTTTCCACTAAATGTGTTAAATTGAGCAAATAAACAGTAATTGTGCTTTAAAATGTTTGTTCTCTGGAGAGGATTTGTTAACTTGTTAACAATAAAAGATCTAACCTGACTAAAATGTTGCATATGGCTGTTTTTTGGGGTAATGAATGTCCAAAATATATCATGGGTTTTCAGTAAATAAACTGTATAGAATCTGAAGTGATGTGCTACTTTTTTTGTGATGTCTGGAGTAAGGTGGGTGTTCTGACCTTCTGAGCTCAGTAATGAGCAGAGCCGTGCAGGGGATGCCCAGAGTCATCAAAGAGACAGAGTTGATCACCGGCTTCACAAAGGCCAAACACGTGGTGACGCCAGACAGCACGCCAACCATCAGCTTAAAGTGAAACCTGCCAAATGGCAAAAAAGCCATGGTTTGACATCATATCTAAATACAAGCTTCAGTTCCAAAACTGCTGGGACAATATGAGAAATGCAAATAAAACCAGAAAGCAGTAATGTGTGAAATACACAAAAACAGTAAAAAAACAAGATAATTAATCCAGACCATTACCAAGCAAAACACACCACAACATAGGCTTTGTATGGCTGCACACTTGTATAATGGAAGAATGGCAAAACCTCCACTTTCAAAACTGGACAAATGGACAAAATTGTCTTCAGTTCCAAATGATTATTAAGTCATAAACATGCTCCTGTCTCAACCTTTTCTGAACTTTTTTTTAAAAGTCTAATTTGGATTAAGTGTATAAAAAACAATGAAGTTCACAAGATAAGACATCACATGATGTGTTCTTGTACTGTTTTCTATTCAATGCAGGTCCAATAGAATTAACTAATCACTGCTTTCTGTTTTTGTCACATACTGTCCCAACTTTTGCATGATGCTAAGTGGTGGGGTTAAAGCTTCCATTACACGATTTTACTGCAAACATGCCTTGGTTGATTAATTATATTGTATTTTGGATTAGAGAAAATCATATCGCTGCTGTCGGAACAAAACCTTGTATCTCCAAAGTGATAACTTTACAGGAGAAACAAAAAACATGCTTTACTTTTAATGTAAGTCAATGGAACCAGACTTTTTTTCAATCCATGTTGGGCCATTTCTTTTGTTCCACTCATCATGAAATTAACACACTATGTAAACAGAAACATGCACTTTCAATTTATGTTAAAAGTGAAAAACGTCAAAAATTGATATATATTTTTTACTTTTCACTCCACAGTGAAAAATTGAGAAAATAAAAGTGTAAATCAAGTTGCCTATACTGCAAATGATACATGAACATGATATACACAATATACACTATCTTGACATGAGGCCTTATTGTCTTATAACTACTAGGCTACAGGTCATCCTTGTGAGCACTACTCAGAAATAGACATCTGAAAGGTCTGCTCTGCCTCTTCTAAATTTGCAGTGGGACAACTCAGTCCCAAAAGCAGCCTCGATTGCTTGTGTCTAAGTAGGCTATAAAGCACTGGTCTAGAAACAGCTTCCCAAACATGAACGGTCACCATGAACATAATGGCCAAACCAATAAACTGGCTTTAGATCAGCTACAAAGGGCAAATTTCAAGGCATGTGGAATGAGTGTCTGCCATGTGGCTTAGGGCAGCGCTGGCGATAAGTCTGACAAGACTATTCTTGGCAGCAGAAGTGGACCAAAAGCCACACGAGCCAGAGTTCAGCAGACAGATCAGAGGAACTGGTGGCAACAAGCTGAATGCTGCAGAGGGAAGGGGTTACTACTTTAGCAACAGGTTATCAGCTAAGAGCAGATACAAGGGAAAAGCAGTCTGATATTAAGCTTTTAGTGATACCTTACACAATATCATGTATGACAAAGTGTAGCCTGATGTAGTCTCTAAAAGGGGAATTCCGCCATTTTTCTAACTTTCCTGCACTCATTAAGATGCAAACAAAGTCATTCAAAGTGGTTTGATGTGAAATGATCTGTTCTAAACTTACTGAGTCAGAACTGTTCACAGTGGTGGTGATAGGAACCAGACGTCTGAATCATTTAATGCCTCCAAAAGCTCCCTCACAGAATGTTATTACAGGAAGTGGTTATGAATACACTGCCTGATGCCTGAGACATTGTTCTACAAGAATTTTACAGAGATAAGATTTCTGCTTAAAACATACTTTTAAATTACACAGAGCGTGGAGAGGTAGAAGCAGGGTGTTTCAAGGCAAAATAGTCCAATGGTAGCCTTTTTCAGATTCACCACTATTTCACAGTGGTTTCAGTGCTTTTGGATAAATAATAATAAAATGGCTATATTTGCTTCAGCAAGTTTTTTCCACAATGAGGTATTTCACATCAAACCCCCTGAATGACTCTGTTTACATATCTGTGACTGAATTATGCAGAAAGTCAAAGGAATTCCCCTTTAAGATACAAGGCATGCCTGAAATTCTAGCTGGAAATGATTATAGATAATAATTGATAGGTAGGTAGGTAGGTAGGTAAGTAGGTAGGTAGGTAGATATAGATTATCTTTTTATAGATTATTCTATATAATATTTTTGATTAAATGTGACCTTAAAGAAAAAGAAATTGTTATAGTTATGGACAAACGCTTCATGAGAATGTATCTCTCACTTTATACTATTTTTATGTGAATGCAGGGCTCACATGAACCTGAATATTAAAATGTATTTCCATACAGTGAATGCAGTTTGCAGTATTCATTGAGAGTGCCAGTGGCTACGTATTCCATGTTCCTCTGTGGCTGTAGCCTCTCTCTCATAGCTACATTACGTCTTGTTTTGAAGGGAACTGGAGATTTCCACTTTGCTGTTAGTTTAGTTCGTTTGCTGTTTTCTGATTTATCCATAGTTTTCTTGTGAGCACCGTCCAATGTGGTTTCCTGAAGGCGTCCCCCAGTGCTAATGTTACTGGTTTTACTGATATTGACAGCATCAGTGTGGTGTTTTGCCTGTAAACGATACTTTGGTGATAAATAAACTCACCATGGTAGTAGCTGGACAGCTTATGTTAACTTGTATTTTTAATTCAATTAAAATTACAATACAATACAATTAACAGGGCTAATTAAGCTCTCTTTGTTGCCTGTATGTCTGCATGTCCTTACCTGTTTTTCTGGAACATTCTGGGCAGGTACCTCTTAGGAAACCACATTGCAATAGCACACATCAGCACCCAGAGGATGGCCAGTTCATCCAGCATCTGACCAAGAAAGCTCAGCGTAGCATGGAAGTATGTTGAGCCAATGCCTATGGCAGGGACATTATTATGAACAATTGGTATTACAGTTCACATTATTCCTGTGTAACTTTAATCATACAGCAGAGAAAAATGTTAAAATCTACAGGGAAACAGCCATCAAGGACTATTAGACAGAATGTGATCCTCACGACAATTCTACCCAACAGTTCACAAAAGTAAATACTTATACTATAATTTAATAATATACTAAAAATGAATATACTAAATATGATTACACTGTGCAAGTGTCTTTTTCATCAGCAATCGTTCTCCTTTTATGGAATTCATTGTAAATCTATAAGTATGCTAGGCAGCGAATGAGACTCATCTGATTGGAGGCAGGATGTTTATGAGGCATTATTTTGTTGGCAGGGATTTCAGGAACTTCAATCATAACAAAGGAGCTTCAGATGAGACACATATCTTTTATGATTTATCTGTGAATGTTATGCTGTAAATGTTTTAACATTCACAAATAAAAGAGAAGTAATATGTTTATTTACTACTCGTTGTCTGTTGTCTGCATGTTGTTTAAAAGTAGCTATTTACAATGTCCCCTGCAAAGATTAATAGCAGCTCTATCAAATAAACACTAAAACCTGTTTATTTACAATTTCAAAAACGAAACAGATATTTGTCATGTGGTATTGACCATCTAGGACAGGGATACCCAAAGTGGGGCCCACAGGCCAAAGTTATTCCTTAGAGACGTTTGATTTGGCCCAGCAGAAAGTTGCCAAATAACCTACTCTCACAGCCATAGAGAGAAAATTTTCAGTAATAAAACATACTGTAATGTTATCAAATCGGACACAGCAGTTACCAGCTAGCAATTACGAGACATTGGAAGAGATGTAGAGAGACACTATTACACAGAATATCTTGTCAGTGAATGTAAAGACAAGGTAGCGTGTCATAAGTAAAAAAATATATATATAAAAATAAAGTTTTTCATTCTCTCTATGTACACTGGCAATGTGTAAAAACATAAAGCTAGCAAGTTGCTTTATGATTAAGGCAGGGTCATGCAGACAACAACAGATTTGGTTTTAAAGGGAAAAAAAAACATTATTTTGAAGTGAAAGTGTGAAGTAAAGTTAGACCTCTAAGGCTCCCAAGATATGGTGCAAACCCCCCCCCCTTAGCATACAGCCCCTGATATATTATTTAGTCAGATTTTCATCATAAAAATACATTGAAGTTTTACTGGTTAGCTAGCATTAGCATGCTAGCTACAGTGATCATTAGCCAGAATTAGGCAAACATTTTATTTTAGCCAACATTTGACTAAATGACAGATGAGTTTGACTAAACAATTATGTTAAATAATAATAAGACGAATAATACCACTAAATGAATTTATATACTATCACAATACAAGTAATATAATTACAACAACCATTTAATTAACGAACAAAGTCAACATTTCAACTCTTTTCATTTTTTCATCATTTGTCCAAATTGATGTGTGTTGTATTTTGATTAATAACACAATTTTTAAAAAAGTGCAAACTACAAATGTGACGTAAATTACACATTCTGTAAAACTGATGACAAATTGGATTCAGGGATTCATGAGGGGGGCTTCTTACCCAAGGTAGGGTGGTGTCTTGCTCCTATAGTGGGGCAGGAGGCCTCTTTTCACAATTGTTTGTGCTAATCAGACGAATGAAACTCACTGAGGCTTTACATTCGGAGCTAAATTAAGCATCATTGAACTACGTCTATTTGATTTTATCTTAATTAATGACAACAACATTAGAAGACATGTTACCAATGTGGAAAGTACAAAGTTCAGGTTTAGAATCAGTTCAGTTGATACTTCTTGGAAGTTATGCAGAAAACCCACCTGTATCTTACACGCCCACTGCTGTCATGTCATGCTATGCGAAACATGGCAGCTTTGTTTGTACAGAGCTCTGACAGCTCTATTGACTTGTTGCTCTAGACGGATTATAGCTTGGGTGAAAGAGGAGGTGACGCCTCTTATTAATCACAGCTCAAACTAAACGGGTGTCCCTTCAATACACTGAACAGAATAGCCCTAAACATAATGTAAAAGGAGCAGACAAATCTGGAAAAGTTACTAGGGAGACGACAACTAATGATGAACTGAACAGAGTCACAGTTTACGTGCTGGTGAGATTAACCATAGTGACTGTCTTGTAGAGTCTGTTTAGTGCTTGTCACTCGATATACAACAACTTACTACAGCACTGAGGTCACCACCCTTTGTTAATCCCGACATAATGAAACGGACAGAAACGTATGACATTCTTTGCACTCTCGTTGCCGCCCTTCACTTCTGTATACACATGCTTTGCATAACAACAGTATGGGTCACTATCAGACAAAACAGATGCATTGTGAAATGCATTTGCTATCTAAGGAAACTGGGGGGGGCTATGATATCGCTAAGGAAAACCTCTCCAACAGTTACAGCGTTATCTGCATAAATTCCACTTCTGTACCAACCAAATGGAGCTCAAGAAGCAAGAAGATTTTAAGAAGCTCATAGTTGGTAAAACTAGAGGCTGCATTGTGGTTCTTTAGAGGAGGAACCCAATTTGTTGTGTAAAAGAACAGTCAAAACTGCAGAAAGTAATTTAAATGGAGGTCAGGTTTAGTGCTATTTTAGTACGATAATATAAAATAAAAATATAATGTCCTTTAAAAGCAGCTGTGGACAATGAACAATGAGTCCATGTCTAACTTTTCACCCATTTCACCTCTCGCTTCTACCTCTTCACCCTATCCCTTTCCGTTTTGCACGTTCACGTCTAGGCGAATAGCTGACTTCAGCTTTACATCACCGAAGAATTTGGGGTTGGTGATCAATAATTGTCCCCCCTCTTTGAAGTCATTTGATTCCCCAAATGTAACTAAACTCCAGCAGTGAGGTTGCTGAACTTTACCCTCCTCTGCTGTCACTGCAGACTGGCAGGGTCGCCTACAGAGCACCACTAGTAGCCTGTGAATGAAGTAATGTTCTTTATTTGAAGGTTGTCCCATTTCATAGGGGAAGATTTCAACCATCACACCTTGTAACTCAGTTCCAAGTGGCAAGGTGACACTCGAAAACAAGAGGTAGGGGTAAAAATAAGAAATGGGGTTGGACCAAAGTACAGTACAGAAAACAGTTTGAATAAAAAGCAGAACGCTTGAAATTTGAACATGAATTTCAGCATTTCTTAGTACTTGGTATGTCTCGTTTTTTTCTCGGCACTCGAGCTGGCATGAACTCCTCAAGTTTGCGAAAAGATCAACTCCATCTAAGAGAAGTCTGAACACAATGTTTGACAGAAGAGACAAGACTCCAAAAAAGTCTGACCTTCCTGTACAAAGGCCTTAACATGGCCATCATCACAGACTTGCTTCAACTGAACAGCAAGTGCTGAAAAAAACGTGAGTTAGGAAAACTAAATTTGAGTCAAGCAGAGTTAACTCATGGTTATAATTCATTATTATATATTATCATTATGCGCAGTGTACCACTAACTGTACCTTATTGTGCATTTGAGACAAATGCCCCTGAATTTGGCCTGCCTGGCTGTGAAAGCACAGCATTTTTCCGCATTTCTTCAGATCAGTCACGATCCAGTTACAATGTAAAGTGAAACACTGTTTGAATCTCTTTAGATCAGGGTCATTTTGCAGTGTCTCTGTGCGAAATTTAGCCATTCATCCAGAAGAGCAGAGGGACTTCCCTAAACTGACCCCATCCAATTACAGCACCATGCTCAAATTCAGTGATCTCTTTACGCGACCCAATAGGACTGATTGACATATCTGAATTCAGTGATTAAAAGGTGTGTCCCAATACTTTTGTCCACATAGTGTGTTCCTATACCCTCTCTTTAGTGTACTGTAGTATAGCCCCATCCATTCGTATTAAAATTTTAATGGGTGTTCCACCCTGCGCTGCTTTTGGAATGAGACACAATACAAGGGCAGCCAATCAGAACAGAGATTATTTACATATATCTGTTTTAAAAACACATGTTTGATTCTAAATGGAGTTATGGAATAACTGAAGTTTGGGAGGAGGAACATGCCTGAAACCCCTCCTCCTTCCAATCTAACGCCCTATAAATTCACATCACCTTCCGTCTCCTGTTACGAAGGTCTCGCAATCCCCAGCACCACCCCGTCTCCTCCCCGTTCCTCAGTCCTATGACAGTCCAACCTCACTTAAAAAGGGGGTCCGGCCTTCTAGTGACAGGCAGAAGCCACCCAGAACTATCGCATACCTTGGCTATACGAAAAATGTCCCATTACTGACCTACTAGTCTATGCTCAACATCTCCATTCTGCAAATGTAAGACAAAAGCCAACACAGTAGTTCTATACCGCAGTGTGAGCTTTCTAAGACCAAAACAGGGCAGACAAAATTAGTCAAAAGTGGTCAGTTAATTCAGTAAAACCGCAAGGTCGGCAACCTTTTTACTAAAAGTCGAACAAACAAAGTGAGAAAAGGCTCACTTACCGACAACAATGAGCAGGGCCCATATGAGATAAATTCCCCGGTTATAATGTGTAGCATATTGTTGGAATAAGCCAATCAAAATGGGTGGCAAGATGAAAAACAAGACATTGCTGATCTGAAATGACAAATTTCATTGGGAAAACATTATGAGCAACTCATCTACCAATATCAACACATGTGAACATCACTGATGACTTAAAATGACAGAATGCTAAGTAAATGTTAATGGCAATAGGGAAGTAAGGTGGATCTCCAAAAAGGGAAAATGTTTAAAACATTATACAACATAAGGAACAACTGCCTTTTTCAAATCATGTCAAAAAATGAAACACAACATAAAACGGAGATACACGGTTTTGACACGACAGCAGCAAATGTTAAGCTTGTAGCTACGTGTGTTGGGATAGAAAAGGCGCTAAACTGTGATAGACCTTGTTATCTTTTCTGTCTTCAAAATGTGGCTGCAAAGTGCCCATTTTTGTCAAAAAATAAGTCTACTTTTTTATTACTTACTCATTACTGGAAGCCCATTCCTGCCATGTAGAGAAAATAATGGTCTTTTATTCCTTCCTTCTCTGTTACACAAAACAGTACGTCAAAATTTTGACTTACTATCTCAGAGTCTAAAGATAATGACATAGTACCTCAAAATTTTGACTTGGCATCTCGAAATAATGCCTTTCTTTCATGAAATTTAACAGCTCATTGTTTCAACACAGTCAAAATGTGAAGAAAATCAGTCATTATTTCGAGATAGTAAGTATAGTTGAGAGTTTTGAGAAAATAAGTGATTATCTCGAATACTATGCGAAAGTATTGACAAAATGTCATTATTTCGAAATTCTAAGTCACTATTTTGAGAAAATAAGTCATTATTTCTGCATATCAAGCCAAAACTGACATGCTGCCAAGAAACAGGAAAATACAGGTGATTTTTTCTCCTGTCTCTGACAGGAATGGGCTTTCAGACCCACCTGAGGTAATGGCAGGGAGACACTATCCACAGTGGGAAAGCTGTTTTTAACAGCTGTTTTTGGTCTCTAACTCGACCGGTCTGCGTTACGCTGAGAAGAACCTGTGAGAGAACCTGCACTGACCGTGTTGTAGAACTCCGCTATGTTGGGGTAGATGAGGTAGTTGCCCTCACACCAGTCCACCTCCGAGGTGCCGGCTTGGAGCTGCTCCCACAGTCTCAGTCTGCTCATTCCTCACTCACACACTCACGCGCTGAACTCCCGCTCAGCTCCACGCGCTGCTCCGCATTCTGTTTGAACCTCACAGCTTCTTTTTATTCTAACGGCTTTTTTACCCCAGAAGTTGCGCGACACTCGCGCTCACTCGCGCGCCGCTTCTCTCCCGGTTCTCGTTTAATCCAATTGGAGCGCGAGCCACAACACACGGCGCGTGCTCACGTGACCAGGCCCGGCCCCTCTTATCACACGCTCCACAACAAACCGGGCGACCGGTCAAAAAGTCACTGGGAGAAAAACCTGACCGCAGCCTCAGGCTCTGTTACTGACGCCTTTTGTTTTGGTCAGAAATAAAATGAAAAAAAAAAAAAGTAAAAGTAAGTAAGTAAATAAATAAATAAAGAAAGAAAACCTTAAATTGATTAATTTGACTTATTGCTCAATTAAAATATATATATATATATATATATATATATATATATATACTACAACATTTTTGTTTTTTTGATGAAAACATTTTCTAGACATTTTATGGTTTTCTTAGCCCTGATTTTTTGACTATTTACTCTCATTTGGTGTATTTGATACCATTCTTCAGCTCTTTATTGGTAAATAATACATGTTGTCGCGTTAAAAATAAATAAATAAATTCAACAAATTCAATCAGGAGAAAAAAAGTCCACATCATGCCGTGAGGCGATGCGAATCCTCGCGATACTTTAAGTGTCTTTGTGAGAGTACGAGGCGGATATCCGGCCTCTTTTTCGTGGTGGACTCCGGTTGAGACGGTCCTCCAAAATGAAGGTGAGGACCAAAGAAGTGACGTTTTTACGTATTTTAACTTAAAACTGCCACAGAAATATCCACAGAATCACACTGTGTACATTTTAAGCATGTCCGTTCGTCTTTATAAAACTCCGATCTCTGTGCGAGTGAAGAGGATGAGTGTTGATTCTGTCAGACTCGCAACTGCAGAGCGGCTACTCAGATAAACATGGCGGAGCCTGAAGAGGGAACGTGCGAGTGTTAAATTGTGTTGAATAGCGCTGAAATAACCACAAAGAGTGGCTGTCGCTCGTTTAAAGCGTTTATTAGAATAACCGATAGCGTTTGGTCGTTACGTCGGCGAAAAATAGGTTAATTAGCTCTGCAACGCGTTGAATTAGCTTAGCATACTCATGAAACTTTAGCCTGTGAGTATAACTTCAAAAGCTGAGCCTCGCTTTAAACTCCGAGTAAGAGCGGTTGGAGGGTTCAGTCCAATGTTAAGAATGGCTATCTTTGTAGGAAAAGAGAATTTAAGGTGGCCAGCTGGTTTTACTCATACAAAATGTCTCGCTTGTGAACTATATAAGGACTTCTCACTAACCTACACTGTGCTGTCTTATTTCATTTTAACAGCTCAATATCTCGTTTCCTGCCACTGGCTGTCAGAAGCTTATTGAGGTTGATGATGAGCGCAAGCTCAGGACTTTCTACGAGAAGCGCATGGCCACAGAGGTCCCTGCAGACCCTCTGGGAGATGAGTGGAAGGTGAGTTTACATTTTTCTACATGTCAAAGATTTAAAGGTGTCTTCACATCTTATGTTTCTTCTAAAGTCCCTCTGTTTTGCTTCCAAAATCTCTTGGAAGGCTTTACACTAGATGATGTAGCACTGCTGTGAGAATCTGGTTGTGTTCAGGAGCATCAGTGAGGTCAGGTAGTGATGCTGGATGATTAGTTTTAGATCAAAAATGCCACTCCAGCTCATCCCAAATGGCGCTCAGTCTCGCCAGAGGATGCTGCTCCACAATCCAACATTGGGGGATTTATACCCCTCTAGTTGATGCTTGGCACTGGGAAGGTTGACCGTAGACTTGCTCCACAGCATCTCATTCAATTGCCACTGCATCCCTGTGAAGGTTATACAAGCTGTGTATGTGCAGTTGAACATGTGATGGAAGCACCTCAAGGTAGCTGAATTTAAAGGTGTCCGGATACTTTTGAACATAGTGTTCTTAAAAAGACTCTGTATGCTGGGTTACTGTAGTGAAAGTTTATTCTTTGCTGATTTGGTTAACTTTTTATTCCCAGGGCTATGTTGTGCGCATCAGTGGAGGCAATGACAAGCAGGGCTTCCCCATGAAACAGGGTGTCCTGACCCATGGGCGTGTGCGTCTGCTACTTAGCAAGGGTCACTCCTGCTACAGGCCCCGTCGTACTGGTGAGCGCAAACGCAAGTCCGTTCGCGGCTGCATCGTTGATGCCAACCTCAGCGTGCTCAACTTGGTTATTGTCAGGAAAGGTAAGTGGAAAGGATGTAGTTTTGGAATTGAGTGCAGATTTGCTGCACTGTTTAATGTTTAATGCTCATTTGAGTTAGGGACAAAGAAAGGTTGACAAAGGTCACTTACATGTATTTCGTATGTAAAAAGAAAACATCAAGCTGTTAAAGCCTTTAAATGCTTTGGAGTAGAGATTCCATGTGCTTGGAATACCTTGTTCCTCAAAGCCTCATTATTCTCTGTAGGTGAGAAGGACATCCCCGGGCTGACCGACAGCACTGTCCCTCGTCGCCTGGGCCCCAAGAGAGCCAGCAAGATTCGCAAGCTCTTCAACCTGTCCAAGGAAGATGATGTCAGACAGTATGTGGTCAGGAGACCTCTCACTAAAGAAGGTGAGGTTGCTTTGGCCAAGATTTTGTATTAACGCTCTATGTAGAGGACATCTATGGTTGTTGGAGTTTTTTTGTGTTGTTGGTTGATAAGATTGAGGCTTGCTGAAGAGGGAAACTCACAAGATTAAGAGGATTTTTTTTTGCAAATGAGACTGATATTTGGGGTCAAAAAGGAACAAATGTTAACATGTGAGCCTGAAAGTTAGTTTGAAGTTTACAGACAGTGGAAATTTAATTGAACAAACTACTCTGCATTGCTTTTCAAATACTCAGTTACTTTATTTAACAGTGACTTAGGAAGACATAAATGTCCAGCTGTGACCAAATCTACTGCATTTAAGTGGGTGTCTATCAAGTCTTACTTGCTTTAAGAAAGTTCAGTAGGAGAATTTAAATATGCAGTGTCATGCAAATTTGATTCATCACTGTAAATTCATCAGAAAGAAAAATTTAAATGGATTTTTTTAAACATTGATCAATCGTAATAGCCCTAGTTCAGAGCTTCAGTCAATAAGTACTTCCACTGTCATGTTAATGATACAGTAGCGCCTAAAAGGTAACACTCGTAATGTGTGTAAACCTTGGTATCTCAGGCACACCAGTAGACCCTTTCTGGCTGGCCAGTAGCCTCAAAGGGGGGACAGTGTGATGCCATAGCAACAGGGGAGCTGCTAACCGGATAACAACCTGACCTTTCACACTGTGGCTGGTTGTACTGCATTGCTCTGTCATAAGTTACAGCAGGTTAATTTTGCTGTTAACAGTAAGAAATAATATACTCTGCTGGTTTTGATGCATCATTAAACACTACATGCCTGGTTGAATTCTGCAGGTGTCGTTATAAATGAAGTTCATGGGCTTTTCTAATGCTAGTATTAGAACATTTAATGAACCAGCTCTAATGAATCTAAATATTGCTCTCCTCCTGGTTAGGTAAGAAGCCCAGGACCAAGGCCCCTAAGATTCAGCGTCTGGTGACCCCCCGCGTGCTGCAGCACAAGCGCCGACGCATTGCTCTCAAGAGGCAGCGCACCCAGAAGAACAAGGAGGAGGCCGCAGAGTACGCCAAGCTGCTGGCCAAGAGGATGAAGGTACGGTCTCACTCAGCCTGGAGCTTTCTCACGGGCTATTGGTCAAAAATGTATGGGCTCCTAGACGACAAGAGTCAAAGACAATTTTTGTAGTTTTTTGTTTATACACAGCTTCATCAGTTGACTGCTAGGTTCAGATGCTAGAGCAGTCAAGCTATGCTAGACTCTGACCGCCCTGGAACTAACTTGTGTGCATTTCTTTTTACCCTGTCCAGACACTTTTAATTGGGGTTAAAAAGGGTCAGTGTAATTAAAGGAATAAAATGTGTGTTCGGTTTCCATTTGGCTAACTGCTGGCTGGTGTTTAGTACTTGGTAGCCCTATTGGTGCTTTTTTTTTGTTGATCTTATTGAAAACAAATCTCATTTGTTGTCTCTCCTCTGTTTTGCAGGAGGCCAGAGATAAGCGTCACGAGAAGATTGCCAAGAGACGCCGCCTTTCTTCCCTGAGAGCCTCTGCGTCCAAGTCCGAGTCCAGCCAGAAGTAAAACTCGCCCCCCCTTGTACATCACAATAAAAAATCAAAATTGTGCTGAATACCAAGCTGTCTGGCTTTATTTGCTTTTTCCTTTTTTGAGAAACTTTCCACTTATTATAATTGGTGATTGTAGTATAATAAAAACAAAATATAGTGTAACAGATTTTTTCTAGAAGTCTACATAACAGAAATCGGTCTTGCCAACCCCCACATTGAGTTGTTGCCTTTGTAACGTTAATATGAGAAAAGTGGTATAATGAACTAGAAATTAACGTCTGCATTGAACAATAGCGCTTCCTCCAAAAAACCTGCTGAAGTGAACAGAAAGGGTGAAATTTAGCGTTTGGCCACAAGGTGGCAGCAGAAGGCAAATTTTGTTATTGTAAATGGGTAGAGTTGGCATTTGGTTAAAGCCGTTTCATAATTACACTCCAGACCTGTATTTTATCACTGTTCAGAGTGGTCAGGGACAGCCTTTTACAACGTGTGGTCTACACAACCAACTACAAGAGCTTATGTGGCCCATGAAAACATTTTTACAATCCAGTTGTTTAAAATGCAAAATGAACATAACACTGTAGCCCATCAAATTTTGCACAAGTGTTGAGTCACAACAAACATCAAAAAATGTCTGGAAAAAATTCTGTTCACTGACATCTAATAATATTGGAGCACTTTTTGGTGTTACATAGAACTATTTTTGAAGGGTTCTTTAAAGATCCATATTCAACTATCAACGTAACTATTTGATCATGCAAAAAACATGTATGCTTTGAGATTGTTTATTATAAAATCACTGCCTTTAATAAAGGACCATTGAAGAACTATCCTTTGAAAGAGTGCAGCTGTTGATACATTATGGATGAATTCCATTTCATTAAAAAATTTGCACTAAAAGTATCTGTCATCTTCATCAGCCATGCATTTAGCCTGGCCAATAAGGTCCCCCTAGCAGTACCACCACAGGCCACTGGGGGGGCTGTGGTCCACAGATTGAAAACCAGTACGCTAGTACAGTTCATGTGAGTTGTGTTTTTTTTAAAGACTTTAAAAGAAAAATCATAATTAGGGCGCCCCTGGTTTTCTAAAATGCATGATGTTCTTTAATATCTTTACATGCATCCAGCTACATACGGGGTATAAGCAACATAGACCTATGACTATTCAGAAGACCATATTGAATCAGAGGTTTTAGGGTTGCAGTGACTGCTTGTTGACTTTTGTGTCATATCTCTCTCTCCCTCCCTCCACCCCCAGGCTAGGACTGAACGACTTGGGAGGAAATATCAAATTGCGATTACTTTCTATAAATGAAGCTCCAGGCCTGTTACTTTATCCAGGAATAGGAGTTGATCCACTTTTCTTGCTTGAAGCTTGAATGTTGAACATAGAATGCCAGACTGCAGGTTAGTTGTGGTTGTGATGCCACAGCACATTGGTGTTTGGCTGCTTCTGACTGGTCTAACTCATTATTAGGTCATGTTTTGCCACTTGGAGGCATTAGACCTCATTCACCAGTATCTTCCTACGTTTTTTCTTGAATGTGTTCTTAAGAAAGGCCCTAAAAAGTCTATGTCAGATTCATGATGTGTTCTTTAACCACAGAGTTAGTGCGCTTGGGTCTGTGAAAACATTGGTGAATG
Source organism: Colossoma macropomum (assembly GCF_904425465.1). NCBI lineage: Eukaryota > Metazoa > Chordata > Actinopteri > Characiformes > Serrasalmidae > Colossoma > Colossoma macropomum. The sequence goes on from NW_023496040.1 coordinate 693,679, forward strand.
TCAGAATCTTCATGAAAGCTGCATACGTGGGTTTTAAAAAGGAATTTCTTCTTAAAAGAAGAACTGTTGGTGAATGAGGCCCTTTATTGTTGATAATATGGGCTAAAATTAAAATTGCAGCTCTTGGCATTTGAGAATTGCACTCCTTCGAATTGTAATTTCATTATTAAAGCGATTAATCTTTCAGCACTACCCCAGGCGGCACCGATGTCCACAAACTCCTCCTCCCAGCTCTTACAGTTGAGCATCAGCATGCGCACTCACAGAGTATGAAAAGTTCATCCACTATAGCACTGCTGCATTAGTCTTCTACACAAGCTTGCCAAGTGTTCATGCCAGTGAATGGAGAGATCTTGTACCCCCACATTACAGTGGAGTTTCCAGCCACTAGGGAAAACACCTGCAGTCATTCCCTTATTAAATGGAGGGGCATTGCAGCCTAAAACTAGAGTTTTAATTTGTCATTTGTTATGCATTCTTTTGCAGCACAGCATTGCATCCCTCAGCATTAGCTGTTTGATGGAACTCACGATTTTATATTGTTTTCATCTTTTTATTTGTCAGTGTCTTTGCACTACTGTACTACTCGGTGCATTACACGAGTACATCATAGAATTATTGGGAATCCCTGTGGTGTCAACCAGTCCGAACTGCTAGCCTAGCCACTGATGTATGGACCAATAAATACAACCAAGCTTGCATTAGTGTAACTCCAATGTCAGTCCCTTTCTATTAGAAATGCTTTTCTATGGAGGGTATACAAGCTATGTGAGCGCAGTGGGTTCACTTGCGTTAAGTATCTGAATTCACTAATTAGAGGGGCACCATGGTTACTTTGGACATGTAGTGTATTGGTCACACTTCATTTTGATGGTCCCCTATGGATGATCAGTTATTAGAGTTACTGAGCTCTGCTAAAGCCTGAGTAGACTGATAAATCAATGTGATGATCAGTTATTAATCTCAGTGTTAATGAGCTCTGCTAAAGTCTGAGTAGACTGATAAATCAATGTGATGATCAGTTATTAATCTCAGTGTTAATGAGCTCTGCTAAAGCCTGAGTAGACAGATAAATCTTTTGTGATGATCAGTTATTAATCTCAGTGTTACTGAGCTCTGCTAAAGCCTGAGTAGACAGATAAATCTTTTGTGATGATCAGTTATTAATCTCAGTGTTAGCGAGCTCTTTTGAGAGATGATTAAACTAATAAGGTGCTCAGCAGTGGATATGTTTGCAAGTGATAAGCTTGGCATCATGTTGCATGATGAGAGAAAAAAAAAGTTGAGGATTTTGGAACTTCACTTAAATGATAAGCAAATTTTTCATGTAATAATAATAATAAACATTAATGTTTAATGTAATAACAAGAACAGTGAGAAATCATGTGAATTCAATGAAATAAAAAGTCCATGGGCCTCACCAAGATGGATTGCAAATGTATTCTAAATGTATTCTGAATAAACTTTTTAATGTACTGTTATGGAATACATAATTAAAAAGGCCTACATTTAGGACAGTGTATTCACTATTCAGCCATCAGCACTTTTTCAAAGTATTTTGCTCAGTCCTGCTATCTATCTGAATATCATGCAACTCATTAATCAACATAAAAGTAAAATGTGCCAGTGTTAGCTAATTTCCTGCTAATATGAATATGTATTAACACTAACGTGCCTCTCATTGTGACTTGTGCTTATTGCGCATCACTTCCTTTGCAAAGTCACTGAGGCTTTTGGCTTGAGCCCACCAGCAATAGTTTGTCGACCACAAGAGGGCGTCGAGGACGGTTTCCCTCCAAAAAAGCACGTGCTGATTTAAGCTGCTGGTTGCGTTGCTCGTGAACATTACATTACAATAGCGCCAAACCCACCCACTCCCAACCCCCCCTCCCCACCCCCCCGGACCATGTATGGAGGTCCGCTGTGTGGTGGGAGCGCGTGTTTGCGCCCACGCCTTCGCTTCCGTCCAATGGCGCGCCGCGAAAAAGTGGCGCTCGCTGGATTTCAGCACCTGGACAGCGGCTCGGCGACACGCCGCAGCTCGACGCTGATTGGCTGAGAGCGAGTTAATAGTTCTGCTAGAAATCTGTTGCCTCGGATAAGCACGAATTCAGCGCTTTCTCTGCTCTAACACACGCAGTTGAGCCTGTTAGTGCTTATTAATGAGTTGATGTGCAGTGCGGGGGGGGTTGTGCGTCGGGGGCTGTGAATGACCACAGTGAATTATTCATAACTGTAATATGATTATAATGTAACACTCACTGCGGTTTGGCTGAAGGAGGTTCATTTAGATAGATGAGACAGGCAGACGGACGGACGGATGGACGGAATGCTAAGCAGCTTCTTGCTTTGAATCACATTTCAGCACCACACACCTGTTCGCAACGTGGCAGGTCTGCGTGTTTTCCTTCTCGCTTTGTTTTGCCCCCTCGCCGCTTGCGTCACACGCGCACGCCCCCCGCCACAGCCAAAAACTGCAACAGTTTTCGAAGAGTGATGGGATTTCAGCACGTGGACGGGGCGGTCACGGGCACGGCGCGTTCACGTGGCGCAGGATCGACACGAGGCTTGCCGGGAAGAGCTGCGCGCATTAGCGCTCGAGCGGCCGAAGTGTGAGGAGCTCACAGAGTCATGGAGCTGGACGTGGAGACCGCAGAGTGAGTAAATAGCCAGCCCTGAGAGCGATGACCACTGCTGTACTTCACACACACACACATTATATCTATCTATCTATCTATATATATGAGAGAGAGAGAGAAAGAGAGAGAGATGGATAGATAGGTGCATTATTCTTTATTTACATGTCAGTCATTGTTTTGTGCTGTGGTCATCTACTGGTCAGCCTGCTGTTGCTGCAGTCTCATTAGCTCATTAGGACGCCTCTTAAAAGTTGCACGTGCTCTCTTATCTAGAATGATTCTAAGTAGGTATGTATGCATAACTGTATTTTTTGCATGGATAAATTGTTCTTCTCTATGTTAAACCAGTTTGTGGTTCTTTAAAGACCTCTTTTAGCACCGAAAAGCGTTGCTCTACTGGCACGAGTCAAAGAACCCTTTTTGCTAAGATCCACAGGTTTCCATCATTCACTCTTAAAAAAAGGTTCTGCAAGGGTTCTTTAGTAAAGGCAATGGTCCTACACACACATAGGCACATATTTGGCCATTGTAAGCGTCCTTGGATAACCGAAAAGCATCCTTCTGATTTATTTTGCTATTGTTGTTATTTATATTAATGACGTTTCCTTTATAAATCGCAGGCTGCTGTTTACGTCACTAGTCATAAAACTAACGCTAAACAGCATGTTTGCGTCCAAAACAACATACTGTACTGTACCGCACTGTGTTATACTATACACGCTACACTAGTCGAGTGCGCTACTAATGGCAGTGCGGCGTTGTGAAGAATTCGGGTTTTAACCGTGTTTAACTCGGGCTGCGCAGCGTGATCCGCCTGATCATGCAGTACCTGAAGGAGAACAATCTGCACCGCACGCTGGCAGCCCTGCAGGAGGAGACCACCGTGTCCCTGCACACCGTGGACAGCATCGAGAGCTTCATCGCGGACATTAACGACGGCCACTGGGACGTGGTGCTGCTCGCCATCCAGTACCTCAAACTGCCGGATAAGCTGCTGATTGATCTGTACGAGCAGGTGAGACACTCCACCCAAATAGGCATCGCGACATTGACCTTGCTCTCTAACCAATCACAAGCTTTTACTGTGTGCTGACCGACCTCACTCATCAGTTTTTAATCTATGGAAGGTAGTTTGACTGTAGATTAATGAACCCCCTTAAAGGGGAACTCCACCTAAATTTTCCATAATTTCTGCATAATTCAATGGTCGAGATGTAAACAGTCATTCTGAGTGGTTTGAAGTGAAGTGCTTCATTATTGAAAAACTTACCAAGTCAGAATTGTTCGCAGTGGTGGTGACAGGAGCCAGACGTCCACCTCTAAAAGCTCCTTCGCAGAAAGGTATTAAATGAAATGGTTATCAAGGTGCTGCCTGATGTATGACACATTGTTTTATGAAAGATTTGAGAGGAATTTGGCCTTAAAGCATGCTTGTTTAATCCATTCATTGCGGAGGGGTACATGCAGGGCATTCTAAGGCAAAATAGTCCCCAAAGGAAGCTTATTTTTTCTGATATGCTGCTATTTTGCCATCATCAACATTACAAATAAAAACTGAGTAGATGTGTAGGTTCACTGATGGTTTTGGATAGTAGAGCTTTACAGTGATAATGATAGGAACCAGGGGTAACAATGTGTGCAGCACAAATATAGCCATTTTATTTATTATCCAAAACCTTCAGTGAACCTACATGTGCCTTCTGAGTTTGTTGATAGTGGTAAAGTAGTGGTAAATCTGAAAAATAAGCTTTTAATGGGAGCTATTTTGCATTAAATGCACCTCTTTACCATGAATTGATTAAAAAAAAATAATTTTTAAGGCCAATAGATGATTTCATAGCTATTGTAAAACAATATCTTATATATCACACAGCCAATTCGTAACCATATTATGCGATAGCTTCTGTGAGGTAGCTTTAAGAGGCATTAAATGGGAATTTTGGAGGTTTTTAAAAATGATTTCTGCGTAGTTCAATCATTGAGATGTAAACAAAGCCATTCAGAGTGAGTTTAAAGTGGATTCACTGTAAATAAAACGTACCAGTTCAGATTTCTTTACAATGGTGATGGGAACCAGACACTGCGATGCCTAATAAGGCCATAACACAAATATAGCCATGTTCATTTTCACCAGTGAACTCATACATGTCTTCGCAGTTTTAAAATGTAATGTTGATGATGGTAAAATAGTGGCAAATCAGAAAAAAATATGGACTATTTGTGGACTATTTTGCCTTTCGCCCTGTATATACTCCTCCACCATGAATGGATAAAACAAATATGTTTTAAGCGAAAATCATAAAACAATGTGTCAGACATCAGGCTGAGTATTTATAACCATTTCATGTAATAACTGTCTGTGAGGGAGCTTTTAAAGGAGGACGTCTGGTTCCTATCACCACCACTGTGAACAATTCTGACTACATTTCTCTAGAATGAAGTATTTCATACTAAATCACTCTGAATGACTTTGTTTACGTTTTATCCATTTAATTATGCAGAAATAACAAAAAATGAGGGGAATTCCCCTTTTAAGATCTCAGGCATATTACAACAAAAGGTTGTATTTATTAATTACATGAGAAATAGTGTGAACTGGCTTGTTTGGTTTTTGTGAAGAATGGAATCCTGGATAATTTAAGGGGTTAACAAGTGTGACGCTGTCAAATATGATCCCTTTACTTTACAACTTTCTTAATAAGTTCTTCCTGTTTTGGAAGTGAAGTTTTTGCTGCCTGCAACTTTAAGCTTGTTTTACAGATGTTTTTGCTATTGTTTGCTATTTCTTGCGCTGTAGGAAGTTGCCCCGAATTTCTATTTTATGCACTGGAAGTGTTATAGCAGGAGTTGGCAACCCAAATATTAAGAAGAGCCATTTGACCTTTCAAAAACAAAAATCAGTCTGCTTTGGGAGCCACAAAATTTTATGTCTATATATTTAGGTAACATTTTACTATCGTCGCTGTAAATATGTCTCAGTGTGTGCTACTGTCCTAATATAGGCTAAAAAATATAATATAAACGAAAACACTCTGCTTTGAGCTTTAGCTCATCTATAGCTGCTTTTTCTCGCATCTCCGGCAGGAAACTTTTCCTCAGAGGTAAAATAGTTTCTTGTAAAATGTCTCTCGATGTTCAACTTTTTACAAGGTTGAAGTCAGCTCCTCATTCACCAGCTTCTTGTTCTAATTTTCCCATTCCACCTTAAATGATGCCTGAGGCACCAGAATGTAACTGCTGCAACTTTTAAGGTGGAACGCAAAAAACTAAAATGAGAATCTGGCGAATGAGGAGCTGACTTTGACAGCTTCACAACTTTTTAGTGTTTGGCAGTTTCTCATTGCAGATTAAACGTATCAATAAACCAGCTGCAGTGCTTATAAACGCTAATAAGTTCATTCATCTCCAAATTATCGATGTTCGTCTTAAATCTCTCTCTTTGCCTTTTTGTTAGCTGCTAGCTAGGTGAGACTGTTTGTGTTGCTATGGCGACCAGCATTCTGCATGCCAACCTTCAGGGTTAACTCCAGCGTTTAAGGCAAATTATTGTTGAAACTGTGCTAGAACGATCAGCAGAGCTTTGTTTTACTGCAAAGGATGATTATTTTATTTTTACCAAAAAATCTAATTCTGCTGTGGAGCCGCAACAGGGCAGTAGAAGAGCTGCATGTTGCCGACCCCTGTACTATACAAACATGTCTATGTTTACCTGTACTGTTCAAGCTGGAACTAAGAGATTTGTTCATACATCTATGTCCAGGTGGTGCTGGAGCTGACTGAGCTAAAAGAGCTGGGAGCAGCCCGTTATTTACTGACCCAAACAGACCCCATGATCATGCTGAAGCACACTCAGCCTGAGCGCTACTCCAAGCTGGAAACCCTCCTCACGAGCCCGCACTTTGATGCAAATGAGGCAAGTACTCTTAAAGAGGCACCCCGACCGAAAATGAAAAAGTTAACCAGTGCTACAAGTGTTGTAAACATACCTAATGGCCTTCTACAGTGGTGCCACAACAGTCCAGAGAGTTTTTGTTTTAAAGACTAAGAAAACCTCCTTCAGATGATGAATCTTGAAGGTGAGAGGAACTTTTGAAAAACCTGAAGCGAACATTTGGGGTTTTTTTTCCCCAGCAAGCTGGTTAAAGCAGAAGAAAGCCTAATAGCTAACATTGCTGCTAGGAAGCTGAATATCATGTCTGTATACGTATATATGTATAGAGCCCCCCCCCCCACAATTATTGGTACCCCTGCATTTAATACTTTGTACAACTTCCCTTTGCCAAGAAAACAGCACTTAGTCTTCTCCTAAAATATCTTATAAGGTTGAAGAATCCACAGCAGGGAATTTGAGACCATTCTTTTGCAGATAATCCAGGTTCCCAGGTCCTCTCTTGTGCACTCTCCTCTTTAGCTCACCCTACAGGTTTTCTACAGGTTTCAGATCAGGGGACTGAGATGGCCATGGCAGAAGCTTGATTTTGTGTTCAGTAAACCGTTTTTCTGTTGATATGGTGGCGTCTGATGGTAGTTTTGGAGACTTGGGGACCTCAAGATGCTACTTTTTATCTGTAACTCTGCAACAGTGATCCTTGAGAATTCTTTGCCTCTCTTAATATCTTCCTTACTGTGCATGGAGGCAAAATAAACTGGGTCATTGTCCAGGCAAGTCTGTCATAGTTGCAGTTGATTGGAACATGTTAAATATTGCCCTAACTCTAGATTTGGGCATGTTCAGGTGAGTAGATTTTTTTCATAGCCATTCAACACATTTTTCCCTTATTTGAACTGTGTTCTCTTGTCTTTCCCATGTTGAAGAATGATGAAGGGAATTTGACCTCTGTGTCATCTCCTAAATGTACCCCAGTGAAACAGGACGTCATGGATTACTGCTTGAGAGTTGCTAGACACTGTGGTCAACGTAAAACAGTAAAATTTAAGTGGAAAAATGCTTCAGTTACATTTTCTTTTAAAAAAATTCTAGGGGTGAATATCTTAGTAACCTTTTTACTCATTTTTACCAGGGGTGCCAATAATAATATAGGGGGTCTATGTAATATTTGTTCTATATAGAACCATTTCATGGTTAAATAGTTGCTTTTCCATGGTGAAATGGACCAAACAGGTACTTCTATTGTTATAAGCTTGACATCATAACAATAGAAGAACCCTTTTTGGTGCTTTATAGAACGCTTTTCCAAAAGGTTCTATACAGAACCATAGGCACCACATTCTCCATCAATCTGAAGAACCATTTCACCATGCAAGGAACACTTTAAGCATGAAATGGCTCTATATAGAGCTCATGATTCTAAATAGAACCATTGTCTTGGAGAAGAAACCTTGAGGAACCATCTTTTTTATGAGTGTAGCCTTTTTTTGGGGTCACATCTCCAGATGGAAATAGAGAACAGATCAGCGAATAGATTTATTCTGACTTAACCAACAGTGATACCTCAGCAGTAATTGGGTAAACCGTCCAAAGACCACATCAATCATCAATAAGTTGCTGCTACTTAAAACAGAAGCAAAAGCAGGCCATGGGGGAGCGTACAGTCAGAACAGTGATGCTAAAAACGGGTCTAAGTACTGTTTTTTTTTAAAATCCAGTTTAAAATCCACCTTACAAATCCATTAATATTACAAAACGATGTAAATCTTTCTTTTAAATCCCAAATGACATGAAACTCAGTGAAGCCAGTGAAGAAAATCCACATGAAATCCTCATTTGCAGACATTTGCACTCAAAAACGTTGAACCACTAAATACACAAATCATCATCATCACCATTACAGTGTTCCTTGTTTTCAATTCTGTCCCACTCCAGGCTTACCAAGAGGGCAGCAGTAAAGAGAAACGCAGGCAAGCTATCGCTCAGGCGCTGACTGAAGAGGTCAGCGTGGTCCCACCCTCTCGTCTCATGGCTCTGCTTGGACAGGTGGGTTCTTTCTTATCAGCCAGTTATTCAGTGTGGAAAACAACCCAAAAGTCACTCCATATCCTGTTATTATATCTCTGTCTGTATTCTCCATATAAATCACACGCCACATGTGCTCAGGTCTGAAAATTCTCCTTGTATCTCAAACAAATCCTCTGATTGATTCTGTAGTCAGGTGGTAATCAGGGATCTACCCAGCTGAAACAGATCAGCAACCAGTATGCAGTGTGTGGTCTCTGGAGAGCCAGTTTAAAGGGAGCTTGGCCACTTCATCTAAACTGCTTACCCTTCTGGGTTGTGGGGGTGCTGGAGCCTATCCCAGCTTTCAATAGGGCAGAAGGCAGGAAACACCCTGGGCAGGTTGGAGTTCAACAGCGCTAAAAAATATACTGCAATAAGCAATAGAATGAAACAGCACAATTCTTGCATTTTCAGGTCACAGAGACTCTAGTCTAACAATTTATGAAAAGGTATTTGAGCTGACAAGTAAAAGTCACAATAGTAACTAAGTACAAAGTAAAAGTACATTTTTGTTCAAAAAATGTGCAAATTCATAAAGATATCAAAACTGTGTCAGCATTTTTATGCCAGTGACATATCTGAGTGGCCTAGTGTCTCCTGAAAATAACAACAAATGGTTTGTATGACTGTCTCATTTACATACTTTAAAATCAAAATTATATATAAAACAATATGATGTAATTGTTTTGGCTATTGTAATTTTGGTTGATTACAATGACTAAAACAATTACACCATGTTATCCTAGGGCTGAAAGTGGCCAGTGCTAAGCAGATGGAGGAGCTAAGCTTAAATGAAGAGCTTAGAAATGTAATTATTTACACCATTTTCACCATCAATATTACTGAAGAAAAAAATGCAGAGATTAACTTAGTCCGAAAACGCAGAGTTTGTTTAGCCAGAATAAGGAGTGACTAAAATTTGAACTACATTCCTATGAATTTAGGGGTTATGTTAAGAAAAAGAGTAAATTATCCTGTAATCCTGTCATCTGAATCACAAGGGTTGTATGTGTTAAGTGTCTAGCCTCAGACACTAATCTTACTAGCTGTATACATATTCATTTTAACATCAAATACAAAACATATGAGCAATTAGTATAACTATAGGTTACTTCAGATTATAGGTCAGGAACACTTCTAAAAACCACTGTCTGTGAACACAGTTCGGTGCTGCTTCCACAAATGCTAATAAAAACTCTTAAATGCAAAGAAGAAACCATATATAATGGTTCCAGAAATGCTGCCACCCTCTCTGGGCCTGAGCTTATTTAAAATGGACTGAGGGGAAGTGGAAAAGTTTCCTGTGGTCCAATGAATCAACATTTGAAATTCTTTTTGGAAATCATGGACGCTGTGTCCTCCGGGCTAAAGACCACTCAGCTTGTTATCAGTGCACAGTGCACAAAAGCCAGTATTCATGATGGTATAGGGGGGCATTAGTGCACATGGCATGGGTGACTGGCACATCTGTGAAGGCACCATTAATGCTGAACAATACATGTTTTGGCAACATATGCTGCCATCCAGACAACGTTTTTTTTCAGGGAAGGTCTTGATGTTTTCTGCAAGACAATGACAAACCACATTCTGCATGTATTACAACAGCATTGCTCAGTATTAAAAGAGTCCAGGTGCTAAACTGGCCTGCCTGCAGTCCAGACCTGGCACCACTGATAACATTTGGCGCATTATAAAATGAAAAATACAACAAAGGAGACCCTGAACTGTTGAGCAGCTGAAATCCTATGTTAAGCAAAAATGGGAAAACAATTCACTTTCCAAACTACAGCAGTCGGTCTCCTGAGTTCCCAAACGCTTACAGAGTGTTGTTAAAAGAAGAGGTGATGCCACACAGTGGTAAACATGCCCCCCGTCCCAACTTTTTTGGAACGTGTTATTGGAACCGAATTCAAAATGGGCATATATTTTTCAGAAAACAATAAAATTTCTGTTTCAGCAGTTGATTTGTAGTCTATGTACTATTTTCAATGAAATACAGAGTTTAAATGATTTGCACATCACTGAATGTTGTTTTTATTTACATTTTGCACAGCGTCCCAACTTTTTCGGAAATGGGGTTGTACATCAGATATAGCTTACCTCTCTTCACTAAGCTTTAAGTCACAAATATTATGAAGTCTTGTATTCCTGGAAGTGAAGCTAGGTTGCTAAAGCTACTCTTCTCATCACAGGGTCGTATATGTGAGGGCGCCCTCTACAGGTTACAGGAGACCAAAGCGCTCAGACAGTTTGGATCATTAGCATTGTTGGTAAGTGGAACTAGAACATGATGCATTTCTTACAGATTTAGCACATTGACACACTTTAAACAACATCTGCTCTTATTTGTATGACCTAAATAACAGACGCTTTTCATTTTATTTATCTGGTTCCTGTCTTCATTTCCTGTTTATGACAGTCCACACCCCCAACTTGGTACTGTGCAAAAGTCAGAGACCACCCTTCATATAATTTCCAGTCAAAATGGCTATTAAGTAATTTATTCTGCAGCATAAAGAAAAAATCTGGAAATATGTATTTCACAGAAACCTGGTACTTAATGTTACTCAATCATTTTGAAGGAACTTAAAAAAAACAGAGGTCAGTCTCTGACTTTTTCACAGTACTGTACATTGCTTTAAAACCAGTACAGGACATATTGTCGGGTGTCCTGTGTTGTAGTGCCACTCTTTCACTCTGCCTGATCCTCTGTTCTTACCGTAACTCTTCTTCCTTCTGCTCTCCATCACCGCTTCTTTCCACTCCCTTGTTCTTTGGCTCCGTTTTCTCCCAGTCTCTGAAATGGCAGCAGCACCAGGGTCTCCTGCCTCCCGGCATGTCAATAGACCTGTTCCGGGGCAAAGCCATGATGAAGGACTTGGAAGAGGAGCGCTTCCCTACTCAGCTCTGCCGCCTCATTAAGGTGCGGTACCCATTGCAGCAGCTGTAGACTGTTAGCTAACGGCTAGCTATCAGTAAATCCCAGTTGTGAAGCCACCGACCTAAGACTTCGGTTTCTTGGTTCAAATCATGTGTACCTTACCTCAAATCCGCTCTGAAGCATCTTTGTCCACTCCAAACTGGAGCTAGCATGGACAAGTTAGCATCATTATTTCATGCTAACTGGCCAGTATTAGCTTTAATTGGTAATGTGTTTACATTACAGGGTAAGCCATATTGCTGACCCTGAGCTCAAGGCCAGAGAGCTAAGCAGAGCAGCTAAAGCCCATCTGCGTGTTGTGCCAGTGGCCACCTTGAGTCCAAAAATTCTGTATTCATGGGGTGAAGTGGACTGACCGGTTGGCTCTCACGCGCACATGTATAATTGCTTTAGAGGCCCGAAGCTTCCTGTTGTATCCTCGCCGCTCATGCTGGCACACTGCACATTCTGATTGATGCTACCACAGTGAAGCGTCTGACTCGGGGTAACAATAACTCGGCCCATCTGTCTCTCGCTTCCCCATCCACTATCTCTCCCCTCCTAAACAAGGCAGACCTTTAGCACTTAGCATTGTACTGCAACGTGGGTGTATGTAAATGCATTGGTGCATTGGTGGTGGACTGTGTTTATGCAGATTCGCTTGTTCCATTGCCCACACTGTGGAACAGTGCTTTAGCTTTTCTAGTGAAGTACAGTTGAAATCTTTGATACTTAGCCTTGAATATAAAGTACTCAAGTGGTGTTTCTTCAGTTAATGGATAGGGATACTTTCCTTGCTCATGTTATATTGTGGACTTTTAGCAAGTATAATCAGAGTTATGATGCTAATTGCTAAATTGTCTTTATATGGGCCATTTTTACTTGTATTTCCCCCTTTAAATGTGCTTATAATATTTGTGTGGGACCAGGCATGATAAATTTGATTGGCCGCCCTGCATTGTGCCTTGTTCAAAAAGCAGTGTGGGCTGAAATATATGGAGCAAACTAAGAAGTAGGGGTAGACGATGAAATCGTAATCAAAGTATTGGCAGATGGATGTTTAGATTTGACAGGTATTTCAAACCTATATTTGATGCAGAAATGCATAATGTTGGACTGTCTGGATTTTATTTATCTTGCTGCACAAATCAATGCTACATTCCACTGTAATGTTAATCCAGGTGGATCCATTCCCAGTTTTTACACTTAAATGTATCCGCATCGGCATTTGTTTACATTGAAAATATCATATATTGGCATCTTCTCCCAATTCCCAAATCAGTGCATCCCCACAGCCACTGAAACCCTCAGGAAAATAAAAAGCTTCAGCCACTCCTTTTGGATGTGTGGATCATTTGGAAGGCTCCAGTGATATCATTTATTCCTGACAGCCAGGAACAGCACAACGTTGAATTGTTTTACCCATATCTTCGGCTCCAGTAACTTTAATACAGACTGTCTGCAGTAGCAGAACTCCCTATGACTTCAGTGTAAATGAGCAGGCTAAACGGCCGTGGGATAAATGGTCAGTCAGATGATCCCAACCATGATGAATTTAAAACAAGTTGTTTTTGCAACTTAGTTTCCATATAGGTACTGTATGCATTTTAAGCAAATGTTAACTGTGAAACTTTTACAGTTTTTACACAGTACATCAAGAAAATGTGCTCGTATACATTACAGTTTGGTCCAAAGTCCCACGTGGAATGTGCCCGGTTCTCCCCAGATGGCCAGTACCTGATCACGGGATCTGTCGATGGCTTCATTGAGGTTTGGGATTTCACCACTGGTAAAATATCCAAGGTGCGTCCGCAGCGTCAAAAGCTTACTTCAATTTCTATTTCAAATTCTATTCCATTAACATTTGTAAGTGTGCACACTGCATATGTCCTTCTGAAAGCACAGCATAGTAACACAACCGCCACACAGAGCATGTATGGGTGTCCCGGGCTGTTATGTGGGTATGAAAAATGTGTTTCCCCATTTAGTGCTGCCTAATTTTCTCTCAGGAGTATGCATGGTTACTGTTGAACTCTCCAAGGGGTAGAAATATGGGTCACCTAAACGCTCCGTGACGTCCACCCACACGTGTCCACTCACACTGGCATCCAAAAATAATGTTGCCCGACTTCCTTCGCTGTTGCTTTTACAGTCAGAAGACTTTGAGAAGAGTCTGAGTTTGTTACACAGGTTACAAATCTATTTCCATTATGTGTTATATTTGTTTCTTTTATGTTTTTTTTTTTTTTAAAGATACAACCAGAAACTTACAGTTATTGCCACTGACTGTTGTAAAAATGTGGATTTGATCCCAATCAAGATATTTAGAGAACCCCTGAACTCAAATTTGTTACAACAGCACATTTCATATTTTCCCAATGAAAACAGAGACTGTGTACTTCTGTATACTATAGACATTCTCAGTACTTTTGTTTAAGAATGACTACCAGTATTGTGCATAGGAGCTCATTTTTGATGTCACAAAATAGTCTTAAAATTTTCACGGCCCAAAATTTTAAAACTAAGCATATGAATGAACTTACGGATGTGTTAGCGATGTTTGGACAGTGCTGTTAGCAATCTAACAGTCAAGTGAACATGTCTACCATTGTCAACACAAATTGAAACTCGGCTACTGAAATCCTTCTCAAGTCTACCTCTGCAAGGAAATACAAGCTAGTTTACTAGCAGCTAACTAGAGACACCGTTAGGCCATTTATTAGCTTCTTGGGCATAAAAATAATACAAATTAATAACATTTCTTTAAAATTTAACATACATTTTACACCTGTAGCAGTACTTCAAAAACATTTTGGAAGCAAGCCACACTAGTTCATGCTAGTTCATGCTAATTTGTGTTGCTAGTGACAAGCACTGTTCCCACAAATGAGCCATGCTATCGAAAGCAGCACCAATAGTAAAAGCATTTTTGTTCCTTAGCCTTGGCTTGGCGTGTGATTGAGCGGTGCATGTGTGCCTATGTCTCCGGTGTGTAGGATCTAAAGTACCAGGATCAGGATAACTTCATGATGATGGGGGAGGCTGTGCTGTGTCTGGCAGTGAGTCACGACACTGAGATGGTGGCCTCCGGAGCCCAGGACGGCAAAATACAGGTACGTCTAGAACATCTAGACTAGTATAGCTACATGCCAAGTTACGTAGTTAAGTTAGTAACGCTGAACCACACAGGGCTTTCTCTTGGTGTCACTTAAGCACTTCTAAAGCAGAAGCTGTTTTACTAGAATAATAATTTTAAAAGAAAAAATGCTAGGATGGCAGTATGCCAAGTTCTTTGCTATCAGGCTAACAGTATGCTAAGTTAATGTTTTAAGGAAGCAATAAGCTAAGTTGTGATTATAGACCAGGCTTGAATCATAGTATAAATATATAAAGGCACAGATTACTGGGTTATAATGTAAAAATAAGAAAGGATTAGTAAAAAGTACCACAGCATTACATGTTACATAGATCATTTAGGCTACTATGATGGCATCTGCAGAGTTTGATAACATTATCTTTAGTACACTGTGAAGTGCAGCTCATCTCAAGACAAGCTCTATTTGAGCTGAGGCTAGCTGCTGCTGAGGAAGTTCAACATGGCTGCATAAGCTGGAGAGCTTCTCTCACAGGGACAAAAGTGTCTGCGGGCTACCTTTAATTAATGCTGCTATCAAGTCAATTCATTATTTAATCGTTTTAAACCAGCTGCATCTAATTACAATTGTGGCCTAACTCTTTCTACCGGAGCTGCAGTTAAAGCACCTGAAGGCAGCCAGAGCAGCTTTACACCTAGAGTTAAAGCGATTCAATATCAGAAGAGTCGATACTATCAGTTCCTTTTGATTTCTGTTCACTGGCATCTAGTTCAGTATGGATATTGTCCTCATCTGTTTAGAGTGGAAGCCTAATTCACTCTGTTTCATACGTGCTATGATTATGTATTTGATTGCAGCATAATGAATAACCGTACTTATTTGCAACATTATTATTATTAAACCCTCAGCAACACCGCTGTGCCTGATACACTCATGAGCACACCACTATGCCACTACCATGTCAGTATAACTGCTGTGCTGACAATGATCAAGCACTCAAGTAGTATCTGGTCAGCAGTGGTTCTGTGCTCAGAAACTGACCAATGATGGACAAATCATGCAGGAATAAAGTGTGTAATTGTACATCTAGTATGTACAAATTGAACACTGTACGTCTAGTGAACCTATATAGGAACCGGACCTTATAAAGTGGCCAGTATGGGGAAATGCAAGGACGCTATTTCTAATAAAGTGGCCAAAGTATAGCTCATAGCCTAGAGGTCTTGAAATCCGCACCTTGAATCCAGATTCCAGTCCTGGATTTTGTAATCACTGGTGTAACACCAGGTAGCCATTCGGCCTGGCTCAGGCAGCCTTTTTCTGCCATTCTGCTGGGAGAATCGAGATCGACTCATATTTTAATGAATATAATCAAATATTTTCCTCTGTAACTCTGTTTTTAGATAAACTAGGTTACTATTGGCTTTTTCAGTGTTGTGACTTTATGTTGAGATGCTAGCGAGCAATGACGGTGAAAGAGGAGGGGTGAGGACCCCACAAACACAGCCGTGTCGAGGTAAAAAGGGCAGCACAAGTGCAGCTTTCTTGGTATCATATTCCATGAATATGGAATTTATAGATTAACTGAGGGACCTCCTCCAAAACAGGCACAAATTGCATTTTATGGCTACTGTGATTGGGGTTAACTGCCTCTCATAAAATTCAGGACCAGAAAAAAATTGGATTAAAGATCCAGATTTAAAGAGTTATGAATAGCCCACATCACAAAACAAGCACTGCACACAGTGAGCAAGCAGAAAGTGGATCAGTTGAGGGAACTCTCTCTTTTTTACTTTCTCCAGCTATGGAGGATCCACAATGGACAATGCCTGCGCAAATTTGAACGAGCCCACAGCGAGGCCGTCACCTGCATCTGCTTCAGCAAGGACAACAGTCAGCTACTGAGTGCCTCCTTTGACCACACCATCAGGTTTAAACCCACACTACCACTTTAGCACTTTCCCTGCTCATGCTGGGATTTCTTCTCTTTCTCCCAAATTGCACTCAGGGGAAGGTGGTAAAAGAACAATCTGGATCTCACTATGATCTTCATAATGGCCTGCTCTGCTCAGTTCCCCTGGAGCTTTGTGTGAACACTGCATTTCATTTCTTTTTAGAGGTTCAGCTGTTTGGCTTCACAGTTACAAGTGCAGCAACATTGTGTTCACGTTTATTACTCCTTTAGGTTTTGTCTCTTTGCTTTTGAAGTATGCAATTAGGTGCTAGTGACCAAAAAGACGATGGCAGCCAAAGTGGTGAACTTTAACAGTACTAATTTGCCAGATTTTGATTTCAGTTTCATTCTGAATAACTTGGAGGTTCTCAATACTGGTCCTGGAGCCCTTTAACATTGGTCTGGCTCCAACAGACTTTCTAAGAATTTCTCTAAGAACTTCTAAGTTATGTAGAACTAACTGTGTTAGAGCAGGAAAAAACATTAAACACTGGATTAGCTTGTCTGTTTTCACAGTAGCTATGTAGAATTTAAATTAACTAACCAATCTGCTTGTTTTTAAAAAGGTTTTTAAAAAAAACTTTTTGAATTGTTTTCACCAATGAACAGAACCATTTAACCATGCGAAGAATTTAAAGGAGCATTCTGGCCTAAAACGAGAGTTTAATACACTATATAGACAAAAGTATTGGGACACCTACAGGAGCTTTTATGACATCCCATTCTAAATCCATAGGCAGTAATATGGAGTTGGTCCCCGCTTTGCAGCTATAACCGCTTCTCCCTTTCTGGGAAGCTTTCTACAAGATGTTGGAGTGTGTCTGTGGGAATACCCCTTGGCATTATCCCTCCTCCACCAAACTTTACAGTTGGCACAATACAGTCAGGCAGGTAATGTTCTCCTGGCATTCACAAACCCAGACTCACCCATCAGACTGCCAGATAGAGAAGTGTGATTTGTCACAGCACTCCATCCATTCTACTACCAGTGTTTGTCTATCAAGACTGCAAGGCTATGTGCTTAATATTATCCACCTGTTAGCAATGCGTGTGGCTGAAACACCTGAACTCAATAATTAGGTGTCCCAATGCTTTTGTCCATATGGATGTTATAATGTGTATTGTGTAGTCCAGCATCATGCCCCTTAGCCTCATTGGTTTGGCATATTTCATAATTTTATATTATGCTCATGCTGTAATTCATCATGTTCACTACAATACCCATGCACTACACAAATACATCATTTACATCACACTGGCAAATCCCTGTGGTGTCAACCAATCCTGACTAATCTATAGGCTAATAAACACAACCAAATTAGCTTTAGTATAACTCTTACCTTGGTTGTTTAACAAAATAGCAAAGAAAACAGCGAGTCTGTCTTTACTCAGCACTAAACAGATACCAGATACAAGTTTTTAGCCTTTCAGCCTGAGGAAAGCCAAAGTGAGGTTATGTATAGCCAGCTCAACACAGCATGTAGGTAGTCATATTTTTTCAAATGTCCCTCCCACCTTCAAGATACATCATCAGACGTGGGTTTTTCTATTCTTTAAACCAGAAAATCTCAATCTAGAGACTACCGCAGCGCCACTGTAGGATGCGAGTAGGCATGTTTTCAACAGATGCAATGATGGTTATAATTTTCATTCAGGCCAACGCATCCCATTCAAGCCCTCGAATCGTTTTTTGAGTTGTTACCGATCTATAAATAATCATTTCCTTCACTTTTTGTTTCATGTATAACCATTTCCTTCTTCGTTGGTCGATGAATCACAAATCTTAATCAGTTCATAGCACACCCCAGAGTGTCCAAGACAGCTGATAGACCACAGGCAGGCTGATGGAAAAAGGGGAGGAGGAGGAGTTGAAATGAACCCGTCCCTCAGCGCCCGGCATCATTTGGAAGACTTTGAGCACATGTTTGCACCCAGTGTCTCCCACTCCTTCTCTCTCTCATATTCTAAATGTCCAGACTGCGGCAGTTTCTGCAGTGTCAGTGCTACGCTCACGGTGTGTGTCTGTGTGTGTGTGGGCGGAAAGGAAGTGCGATTTTCCACGTGCACGGGGTGGGGGGGGGGCGTAGGGGGTGGGGATGCAGAGAGAGATCAAGCGAGAGAGCAGATAATATGTTTCTATTCCTATCTTAAACGCCCAGGAAAGGGGCTGACAGACGCAGATGTTTCGCTATGCCAATTCCTTAGAGAGAGAAAGAAGAGGAAGAAACAGCGAGGCGGTGCTGTGATTGGCTTTTTATTGACAAACAAAGACTCCTCCTCGTCCGCACTGAATTGGATTTTGCGCGTGATGGGACACGTGAATGCCGAACGGGCATCACACGGGCATGTAGAAGCTTCGTTTCTTTTCTAAGGGGCTTTGTACTGTGACGTATCTGTCTTCAGCTGCTAGAAGACGGCAAGTGGATGGAGTTTTAATTCAGAAGCAGTAAATGTGTGATTTATGGTATCTAGGCATAAAAAAGGTGGGAATAAGCTTGAATATCATCACCGTCACATCATCACATATTTCTTATTTGGCTCAGTAACATGTTTAAGTGCATATGAGGACCAGTGTTTAGGGGTTGTCCTTTAACTATGCTATGAAATGAAGCACATTTGGGGCTGGTTTTCTGGACGTGGATTAAGCCTAAACTTGCAATGTCAATGTTGTTTTACCATTAGAGATCCCATTTAGTCTAAGTCTAAGATGAAATTGGCCGTTTAAGTATACAATTACACTCTTAAAGGCGAATTTCAGCTTAATACTAGCATAGTGCAGGGTTGCATCCCTGCCTCATTTGACAGAATTCTCAGTTTTGTATTGTTTTTGTGTTTTTGTCCATCAGTGTTCTCTCACTACAATTCCCAGCATGCATTACATAAATGTTACACAATCATTGGAAGTCCTCGCGCTCAAAACAATCTGCTAGCCGCTGATCTAGATGCAAATTAATACATCTGGGGTGCGGGCTGACACTGGTGACACTGGTGACTATGATCTAACTTTAACTGGTCGCCAAACTTTTTCTCTGTTAAAAGAATAATTAAGGCAGCTAGTGAATAAAAAAAAATCAAACAGCTCCTTAAGTATCCACCCACAAGCATTTGTAGTCCTTCAGAATTTACTTTCACTTTCAAGATAAATCAGAAGGGGGTTACCTAGTCTTTACACCAGGAAATTTCAACCCATGCAGTGCCACTGTCAAGTCAACATTTAACAATCAAAGTGCCAAAATAGGTTCTTTCTTTGTGCGTTGCCATAAGAGAACCACTTTTGTTTCCCCTAAAAACCCTTCAGTGGATGATTCCTTAGAGAACCTTTTTTTGGTGAATGCAATGTGTGATTATGAAGAATCTTTTTCAAGTTTATAAAACCTCCCCATAAATGTAAAGTTTCTAGGAAAACCCTTAAATTGGTAAAGAAAGGGTTTTCCCTTTAATCATTAGAAACATGATTTTTTTTTAAATTATCATTGTAGATGCTTTATTTGGATAGTCCATGCAGATGCCTGTCCTTAACCTACCTTCAACTAAATAACTACTAACATTACCATAGCTTTTCCATACCTATGAACTTTAATCACTTGCATTAACCTCAATCCAAAATCTAAACCCAATTGTAATCCTGGAGGTTCTCCTGATAGTTTGTTACAAACCTGAGCATCTGTAGATGCTATCCAAATAAAGAGGGTCCTTTAATTTAAGCTTAAGTAATTAAGTAATGTTTCAGTACTAAGGTTTACGACCTACAACAGGCTTTGCCCTAAACATTGTAAGAGATACAGATTATGTCTAACAACTGTTTCAATTCGTCAGACTTCACGGACTGAAATCAGGAAAGATGCTGAAGGAGTTCCGAGGCCACACGTCCTGCATAAACGATATTGCCTTCTCGCACAATGGCCATTACATCATCAGCGCTTCGGCGGACGGCACCGTCAAGGTAAATCTGCGCTGCTACTTTAATCTACCCTGATTGCCGGATTAAAGATGCCACCTCTGTTGAGTCATTTACAACACTGGCTCTCCACTCTTAAACACACGCCCCTTTCTCAGATCTGGAACGCAAAAACGACTGACTGCACCAACACCATCAAAACGCCAGACGTCCCCGAGGGAGCAGACATCACAGTAAACAGCGTTGTTCTCGTGCCCAGAAACCCAGAGCACTTTGTGGTGTGTAACAGGACCAATACGGTGGTAGTCATGAACATCCACGGCCAGGTAATGATCAAACAACAGATGTCTTCCATCCACGGTTTATATTTAATCATGGCTAATGCACAAGCCTGCATTTGAGCACTAGAGCTTCTAACATGAAGTGCAAGTATTCATTCCATCTCTATAAAGCATCATCTACTTGCTCTTATGAACTCTCCTGTTTAACAAACAAAGGAATCTGATTAGTATTATGAGGTGCCTTAGTCCTTAAAGAGGAGCCCCCCCTTTAATAATTAAGATGTAGACAGAGTCATTCAAAGTAGTTTGATGTGAAATGCTCGGTTCTAGAGAAACTCAGAGTCAGAATTGTTCACATTAGTGGTGATAGGAAGTTTAATGCCTCTAATGGATCCTTCACCACTGTTAAGAGATTCGACATGATAAAGAAACTGCAGAGTTTCTCTACAATGCACTACTTCACATCAAACCACACTAAACAACTTTGTTCACATCTGAATAATTGATTTATTGTAATTTAGGGTTATAGAGTTGTACCCAGAGTAGTGGCTCCCAACCCTGGGAGTATCTATAGCCTGAACTCAATTTCTGGCTGACCAATAGGGATGTCTCCTAAGTCTTCTCCTGTTGGACAGGCTTGATTTTGTGCATTTACCTAATAGCTCTTGCTTCCTAGCAACATTTGGTGTTTCACATGCTCTTAAAATCTTTTTAATTAACTAATTCGTCAGATGTAAATTTGCAGAGCAAGGACACTCCAGGACAATGGGAAATCCACTGATTTACAGAGCTAATATACTCAGAGAATGGCATTAAAATACAACGCAGTGTCTTGGGCTTATCTGACGACTAGCTGGTGAATCCCCTGGAGGCCGAGACGTTTGTCTCTCCCACTCATTTCTTCTCTTGCTTGCTTGCTGACTCACTTGCTCTCTGAACCCACTTCCTCCTCCTCAATCTTTCACTCCATCTGCTCTCTTGCTCTTTCTTCCTGTTCCTCCTTCTCATTATCTCTCTCTCTCTCTCTCTCTCTCTTCTCTCACTTTCCAAGGTGCTGAGGAGTTTCAGTTCAGGCGTGAGAGAGGGGGGAGACTTCGTGTGCTGCACACTGTCTCCTCGCGGGGAGTGGATCTACTGCGTGGGAGAAGACTATATGCTCTATTCGTTCAGCACCATCACCGGCAAACTGGAGAGAACTCTCACGGTAACAGTCATTCCAGTCCACAGCGTCCGCCATTTTAGTCTTGAGGAATTGTGTTTTTAAATTCCCAAAGCAAATGCAAGTGACAGTTAGTCAGCAAAGTCAATTAGCGACAGCGACATCAATTATGGAAAAAAGCTGACGACAATCAAAGACCCTCTATAATGCCGAGGTAAAACACTGTCAATCTAACAGACTGCAGTTCACCACAAGAAATGTTATGACAGAACATCTTCTGTGGTTTAACTGCAATCTTTGAATGACTGGTGCTGTGGATGGGGGCAAAGTGAGAGGGAACTATAAAATAGTTACTCAGCTGGTCAAATAATAGTTGAGAGGTTTATTGTGGAATTAATTAAGCTTCAGCCCTAGTAGAAAGGACTACTTGCAGTCATGTATCAGTAGTAATTCTTGCCCACTTTATAGTTTGGAATTGACATGGTCGGTTTCTCTATTCTTCAGTCTGGTAATTGTCCACAGTAGATGCTCTGTAGATGATCACCATGTCTTGAACTGATGTTCAACTTAATATCTATTAAATTCCAATTTGTAGCCATTGTTTGAGCATCTGTGGATAAGCTATACTGCACCTTTAAAATAAAGTGAGTATGAAAGTCTTTAGGGATTTGTCAATGTATCTGAAAGACATTAAAGGGGCTATCTGGCCAAAATGGTCAATTTAACCAGTGCTACATCTGTTGTAAACATGACAACTGGCCCGTCTACAGTGGTGCCACTGTAATCTTGAGAGTGAAGGGAAGGGGAAACACCCTTCTGGCGATGCATCCTGAAGGTGGGAGGAACTACAATGGCTCTGGGGTGAATACATGAGGGCAGGCTGTTTAAAATGATTAGTTTAGTTTAGTCGGCACACTTTAACTGGCGAATGCAGAAAAAAGGGCATGACAGCTAGGAAGCTAACTGTCACAACTGTATTCATCAGCTCCTACATGAGCAGTGATGAAGGGATTCATAGTAGCTGTATGCCATATTTGGATGATGCATGCTGGGTACTGTAGTGAGAGGAAATACTGACAAAACCAAAAGAAGGATTCAGTCAAACTGATGAGGCTGAGAGATGCAATTCTGTGCAGCAGATCACGACAAAAATTTACATGCATCACAAAATTTGAAATGCTATTTGTTGGCCAGAATACCCCTTTAAGTATTCTTCAGTATCTGCTAGCTCAATTCTATACTAGCCCCTAATTACACAAACATGTCCACCTCAACAGGTGCATGAGAAAGATGTGATCGGCATAACCCACCACCCTCATCAGAACCTTATCGCCACCTACAGCGAGGACGGCCTGCTGAAGCTCTGGAAACCCTGAAGCCCTTCCACTCAGCAGCGTATACTATATGAACTACATAGTCTGCGTTTGTGTAGTGGTTCCAAGTGCTGATTCTGTGGTACCCCTGTACATACAGGTCCTCTGGAGTTATGTATCAGTATTTAGTCTGACATTTGAAAGTCTTCCATTCGGTGATAAAAGATTCATAAGATTCAAAAGATTCATTTATCCAATAATCTAGAAGCGACAGTGGTAAACAACAAAAAACAATTCAACTTAATCTTCACCTAATCCACATATCATCTGTTGTAAATCACCCAAAGGAGTCTGGATCTACTGGAAATTCAGTGAGGAATTCAGAAACATGGAGGTCAACATTTCAGAGGTATACCGGTCAGACTATAAAATTGGTCATCCAGGCTATACATTTACGCAAAAAGTGAGGACAACCAGACAGAGAAATGAACTATGCCACGAAAGGAGACCAAAGAGAGTATAGGACCTGTGCATCATCTTCACTTTACAAAGCCATCTCTCCTCTCACGTCTCCACCGCATGAACATAGGGTACATATTCTTCGTGAAGGGATCTGTAGCGTCGTCTATGTCAGTGTATGCATGCCAGGTGTAGCCGTATGACACTACACATAACTGGTTTTTCTCCTCCTGACATTGTCTCAACTAGACATAGCCTTTGTAGACCTTCAGTGGCATCACTCCTGGTTATTGGCCGGAACATGAAAGGACTGGGGTTGTTCGACCAGTGAGAACACGTAGCTTCCCAGTGCAAGTTTATTACGAAAGCCATCGGAAGGAGGAGAGGTTTAGTGGAGTTTGCTATGAGGCCTGAGAACGGACCCAGTATTAGATCTAATAATGAACATTTTTATGTGGATACATGGTTAAATGGTCTATTTCAGTATAATTCTTGTGTGAAGGCTTGGTGTGTTTTAACACTTGACCTTACACTTGCATGCAAGATGACCTTGGTTATGCAACAATGGAAATATGCTGTATGTTTGCGTATTGTACGTATTACGTTAATATTCTGGTATTTATATCATCGAAGACGTTCTCATTTATGTTTATAGACAGTGGATTAAGGCGATTTTACTATGTAAATTCATTAAGTACCGGAAAACGAAACGATTTCATTCCTGCGGTCAAAGTGAAAAACGGATACATTTTCTATCCTTTCATTATCTAGCTGGTTTACGTCCAGTAGCTTCATTACAATTATTTTTATGGCAGGTATTGACTTTGCTGTACAAGTAAAACTAACTGCATGTGATGTGAGAAAACTGCCAACACACTGTTAGACTTACAGGTCAAATTTCCACCTGCATATACATTTGGAAATGAAGGCGAAAGTATTTTGCATTTTCAGTGCAGATAGGCTCTATGGTGGTTTGTTTAAATGCAGGCCACTTAGGCCAGGTTTAGTCTCAGGTTGCCAGAGTTTCTCTGCCATAATGGTTCAATAAAGGCTTATTGTTCCTACTTACTTTCCTATTTGTGTTTTTGCCTCAATAATTAATTTGAACTGTAATTCTGTTATATACATTACTGGAATCACTGTTTTCAAACAACATAAAACCTAATTGTTGACCCTCCACTTGAAATGGCTATTAAGTACAAGTTCATTTTTCAGCATCAGCAAAAAACAACGTATTTAAGAGAGCTGGTTTCGTTTTCTGCTCCTTACAATCCAACATATTCAGTGATGTTGAGGTCTGGGACCTTGAATAGGGTTGTTAGGAGTGCCTTTTGCTCTATATTCTACTAATATTTTTTGGATCTCCAGATTTGTTCATTTTTTCCCCACTAATTTTCCTTTGACATTCCTCTTCCGTATGCAAATGGATCATGTAATCCACTGTCTAATCTAATCTCTTCTGAAAAATGAATAATCTGTACAAAACAGCCTTTTTGCCTGGAAATTAAATAAACAAAGAGCGGTCTCTGACATTTACACAGTACATATATAAAATGATTTTAATATCACAGGTTTCAAACAACTTGTAGGAAGCTGTAAAAAAAATGTAGAAATTTATTATGAACAGAGCTGTAGATTATTCCATAATAATTTACAAAGCTATAGCATTGAAGATGAACTATTTTGTGGCACTACTATCAATAGATCATAACAGTTTATTTAATTATATTTACAATACTTCTCGTTGCTCCCAAAATACTTTAAATTGTGACACTTTTACACTGTTTAAGCTATTAATGAGCAGCAATTATTGTGACAAACAATTCTAAACTTTTGAGTGGTGGTGCATTAAATTGCACCTTACATACATTTTTCATTGCATTTTTGAAAAGACTCATAAACCGTTAAGCACAGATAACAGAGAAAGTTTTAATTTATAAAGTACAAATGTTTACATTATTGGTCCTATTAAAACTGACCCTAACATGGCACTCAAGAAACAAAGACCACATTTTTCACATATTCAGAAAAAGTAAATTTTTCGACACATAAAAGCTAACGATGTCTGAAACGTTAAGAAATATTTTTTGCAATGATTTTTCAAACATTTTTGTGTCATTCGCTGCAATAGCCAAATTAGAGGGAGGAACACGACTGCCTCTTTACATACGTACCAAGGCGGACAAAGAAAGACACTTTCCGTAAAGATCATAAAAGACTGAAAATGTGTTACTTTGAAAGGCATAATGATGTTTGCATTTTGATTCTGCATACAATTGTTGAGATGTCTAATGAAATTAAGAATTAACACTGATAAGAGAGACTTAACATCACACAGAAAGGCTACTAATAAATAAGAAAAGTTAGTCGACAAAATTATTGTGCAAATGCTGCTACATAAAGAAAAATGCTTGACACTGAATATACCTTAAGGGATCTTCTCGGTTATTAGTTCATGGTCACAATTTATCATTCAAAACACTGACAACTAAGCAGGCACGGGTCTCTTACCAAAAAGGCAAGGGTATGTGTCACTGACTGCAAAAAGCAGCACTCCTGAAAAAGGCTTTTCCAATGATGTATAATCTCTGATAACTCATTTTTGATGAGGTTTCGCCCAAATCCCTGCCTATTTATCTGCACCAAACACTTATTAAAAGGTTCTCTTCTTAAACGTAACACTGTATTCAGACGTTTGGGAAAAACTTTGCATTTTTCAAAGCAACATGGCTCACAAGTCATCACAGTTTTGTTTGAAAAATTACAGTGCCACAATGCAGAGCACTCAAAAGCAGTAAAAACAGAGCATGGCGGATTCCAACCATCATGTCACCACGTCTGCTTTGTGCTTTGACTTTTGGCAGCTGCAGTGGATGTTCCACAGTTATCCGAGCACAGCCTATCGCATCACCATCAACAACTAGCAGATTTTGATGCCCCTCAAAAAGGCTTTGGATTGTACACTTCTTCACTCTAAATTTTAATAAAATGAGATTTTTCCAGTCACAAAAGAAAGAGCTCCCATTGTTGCATAAGAGGCAATTCAGGAGAATAGAATTGGCATTTGCTCCAATCCCCTATCTTTCTCTTCAACGTTTACTCTGAAGAACCTATATAGGGTGAGGAGGAGAAAGATGAAGGTTGTTTAATGCAATGGAAGCTCTATGAGGTTTGACACTGTATCCCTCCACCTGGGTGAAAGTCCTCTTCTTCCTCTATGTAGTGGTAATGACGTCGCTGATGGGTGAGGTCACAGTCCTCAAGGTCAGCATAAATGTAGAGGTCGTCGTCCATGCTCTCAGGCTCGCTTTTCTCTCGTGTGTCGGGGAAGTACTGCTCCAGCTGCTTCAGCTTGTTTAAGGGGAGGAAGTTTGCTTCAGGGAAGACAACCTGTGGTGAACAGAAAACATATTTTTTTGCTCAAACCAATAAAAAAAAAAAAATTTTTTACAGCATATTAGGATTCAGCATCAAACAGAATGCCTAAAAATAGATCTTTGTGCACTCACATTAAAGGAGATGATGAGTCTGCCTTTTTCAAATGGTCGTCGGTGCATAGGCATTCCTTCATTCAGCACACACTTTGTATCTCCAGGTCTGATCAACTCGCCTGCCCAAAAGACATGGAGAGAAAACTTAAATAGAGATCATTAATGGAAACAAACAAAGAGTAATTTTTTATCACTTGATCTAGCAAAAATAAAAAGAATGCATATTTGTTTTATCTGTGTGACTTTTTATACGTGGGGATGCAAAGTTTGGCATATTCTTTTGTCTGATTACAGACCGGCAATTAATCATTAACCGACAAGCATAAAATGAAGAATGCAACCTATCAAAATATCATTAATAAAACAAGCTTCAAGATATAAAAGCTGACTGGCTGAATCCATTGAAAAATACCTGGTGTCCATACACTTACACCGATCAGGCATAACATTATCCTTGTTTCACTGTCCATTTTATCAGCTCCACTTACTATTTAGGTGCACTTTGTAGTTCTACAACTACAGACTGTAGTCCATCTGTTTCTCTTGAGTTTTTAAACACCTCAGTGTCACTGCTGGACTGAGAATAGTCCACCAACCAAAAATATCCAGCCCAGAGTGTCCTGTGGGCAGCGTCCTGTGACCACTGATGAAGGACTAGAGGATGACCAACACAAACTATGCGGCAGCAGATGAGCTATCGTCTCTGACTTTACATCTACAAGGTGGACTGACAAGGTAGGAGTGTCTAATAGAGTGGACAGTGAGTGGACACAGTGTTTAAAAACTCCAGCAGCACTGCTCTGCCTGATCCGCTCGTACCAGCACAACACACACTAACACACCACCACCATGTCAGTGTTACTGCAGTGCTAAGAATGATCCATCACCCAAATAGTACCTGCTCTGTGAGGGTCCATGGGGGTCCTGACCACTGAAGAACAGGGTAAAAGGGGGCTAACAAAGTATGCAGAGAAACAGACGGACGACAGTCTGTAATTGTAGAACCACAAAGTGCACTTATATAGTAAGTGAAACTGATAAAATGGACATTGAGCATAGAAACAAGGAGGTGGTCATAATGTTATGCCTGACTGATGTATACATACTACAACTGACCTCTTTGTTGCACTGAGAGACTAAAAAGTGTTCCTTGCATGGACTGTGGAGCGTAGTACTGATAGACGGGACCAGACATCAGCCTACATAAGAACACACTTTTATTTAAACCGATTATATGACCAAATACTAAACAGTGGCCAGAAAGACTGCTGAAATGACTGGGATATATAATGATGGGCTTCTGAAAGTTCTACATTCTTATGCTCTAAAGACATGCTTATCACTCATTATGGCTCAAGTTTTGGCTCAGTGTACCTCTTAGCTCTCTTAGTCTTATGGCTTGAATATGCTTACTTTCGAAATGGTACATTTATAGTTGTGTTGTTGTCCTTTGTATTGCTTCTTGCGTACAATCTAACCAAAAAAATAAATGAAACTTGGCTTGAACATAGCTTGGTCTATAGAACTAACTGAACAATTATTTGTTTGTCGGTTAACGGTTAACCAGGATGATCAGTATCTCTAGTTAGCCATTTTTTCAAACCACGTCACTGGATCATCAAACCCATTCAAATACAGTATTGTTTTACAATGACAATTCAGTTCTACAATTTTATTACTATAATCTGTGTTATATAACTGCATTTAAAAGGGTTTGATAACTATTCACAGCAGTTGGTTTACTTACATATAAATCAGCTGATTTTGGCCCATATCTGATTACCCTAAAGAAGTAATGAATATTCACAGAAGCAGTACATTGGTACAGGTGCTTTTTGTATTGCTAGAAAGAAAAAGAATCTATGCCTGTAATGTAACATAATGTAAAGTGTACACTCTATGATGTAGAAACATTAATGTTTACCTGGATGAGAAGTAATGAGAAGCGTTCTGTTGTCCAGTGTCTTGACAGGTTTCTGGAAACCACACAATGACTCCACAAGCTTAATTTCCATGCTCATAATCAGGTCCTCCTCTTGTCTGTTTGAAGCAGATCAGTAGCTTATTACAAAGTATGCAGTTTAGTATGGGTTGGGCAGTCTGGCTATTACAAACTGTATAAAGATCACTAAGATTATATAGATCTTCAGTTTTTGTTAATCAAATAAAATTAACTATTCTAGTTTATAGGCAGTGGAGCTACTACAACAGGGCAATATGACAATATTTTTTTTTATCATTATCATTTTATCATTGACATTGTCAGTACTTAAACACTAACTGACTGCACATTTCATCACAAGGTTAGCCCTGTTTTACTGGATTAGCGCACTGCAGTATGTGAGACGTTGAACAAAGAAATGGACTCATGATGTGTACAGCAGATTGTAAAAAAGTTTGAAATTATGTGATGATCATATTTTTGCCCATACTCTTTACATGGTTCTATCCTATGCGTACCTCCTGAACACAGGATGTTCCCTCTGGTCTAAGACAATAATGATATCTCCAGGTTCTAGGCCAGGCTCCTGGTCCCCTTCTCCATGAAAAACGATCTTCTGTCCATCCTTCATACCTGTCACACAAAAACATCACCTGCGCACTTAGAGACAACCTTTATTAAACCAATCAACAGCTTGCAACTTGTCTTTTTTTTGTGGAAAGAACAAGAGTTAAGTCCACACTACAAGAAGCAAGTGATGCTTAAAGCAGGTTTAACAAAGAAGACACGGCACACAACATAACAGGATATTATCATAGAACTATTCCCTTAATTCTTCATATAAAATCCCTCTGAATAAAACCAAATGCAGTCAATACCAATGTTATTTCCCATTCCTCACCTTTATCAATGTGCACCTCTAGGATCTTTTTTTGCCGCAGGATTTTGCGCCCGGCACAGGTCTTGCAGCGGTCACGGTGGCTCAGGCGCTGGCCCTGGCCGTGGCAGCCGCCGCAGATGGTGGAGATCTGCTGCACCATGCCGGGAGCCAGCTGATGCAGCCTTACCTGCACCCCAGTGCCCCGGCACGACGGGCACACCTCCACAGCCCCTTTACGGCCCCCACGTCCTGAGCAGTACGCCACATACGTTACAGCAGAATGAAAACATACATGAAACAGATTTTAAATACTTTTTTTTATGATCTGTTACCTTCACATTTCTCACAGATTACATTTTTCTGTACAGCCAGCTTCCTGGTGGCTCCATTGTAAAGGTCCTCTAAAGACACTGTCAGCTGGTGCACCACATTCTTCCCTGAGAAAACAAAAAGGATGTTATCATATTACTGGAGTCCTTACTGAAGACACATAATTTCTGAGAGTTTTCATGACTATGCCAACAGTTTCCGCAGTTAAAAGATTTAGCACTGCACTGACCCCTGCAGGCCTTTGCTATACATGACAATTAAATATGCTAACATATTTAACTTAGAAAGTCTTTTATCTGATAAATGTGGACAAAATATTTTAAATAATCACACTACTGCTCCATCACTGGTATTGCTATTAATTGTCAATCCTATGTTATGCTATGACAATTAACCACAACTTCACCCTACAGAGCAGAGGAAGAAATTCAGAGATACAGAACAAGCATGCTTCAGAACCTTCAGGAGTACCATCTACTATGTATCTCAATGAACAGTTGTTCACCTTGTATGCCCATACAGTTCCTTTGTCATTAATTTATTTGATTTACTTTCTCAAAGCAGGCTTCCCGGCATGTGCTTTAATGAAATTTCCCTATTTACACCATCTCCTTACCTGGAAATGCGCTAAAGCAACTGACTGCAAATAGGCTTGAGAAATAACAAACACTATCGTTATCTCATCAAGGCAAAAGAATTTTCTTTGCCAAAAACCGAGCTAGTTACAGGAAAGAAATAAATACACTCCAAATGTTTGTAGACACCTACCTACCAGATGTTATTTTCTGAAATAAAGAGTATTAAAAGGGACTCTGCCCCCCTTTGGTGCATTAACAGCCTCTATTCTTTTGGGAAAACATTACACTAGATGTTGGAACAAGGGCTAAAATGAATTAATAGCTTTTATACTGAAATCAAAATTTTAAACAGTGTGATGGTCAAATCACAAAAGCTGCTATTTTAATTATGGTCAATATTATTCACACTGTCGTCTCATACTTTAAGTGGGGATATGTGACCTAATAAAACTGCGCTTGTGAAATGCCTGTAGATGAGTCAGACCAACGAAAAGCAACCAAACACCTTTGTACTATGTACAAGACAACACAGCCACAACTAAACGGCAGCACTGAAGCCCCAATCCAGAAAAAGTGAATATTCTGCTGTTTCTGGCCAAAATAAGAGGTTTGAACTTAATATTTTAAAAAAGTCACAATTTTTATCGCAGTCATAATATTGTTTATTGTTATTTTCCCCTCAAATCGTTCATTCATACTTATAACATTATTGTGTGAATTTGATTGCATTCAGAGCATTAGTGAAACCAGGAGAATAGTAGTTGACCGCAAACGCCAGTACAAATCACTCCAAAAGCCTCAAGTAATTGTATCTCACACCAGAGAACACAATTCCACTGTTCCACAGCCCAATGCTGGGGGCTTTAAAGCCCTCTAAAAGCACAGCACCTTTAGGGCCATGTGCAGCAGCACCAGAGAGTCCCGTTCTATTGGCAATGCTGTTCTATGGAGATTAAAAACCTGTATTAGCTATAGGTACACTTTAAATTACCCAAATTCACTAATTAGAATAGGCACCAAGATACTTTTGGACAGCTGGTCACTATTGAAAAACTAACAACACACCAGGGCATACAATGGTTTAAATCCTAATACAAAAAGATATAAAGTAATGATCAGTATAAACAAACTAGCACTACAAAAGGCAAAATTAAAACCAAAGTGGCTTTTTTAACCCATGTAAATGTTATTGTGCATCACCACCCGTCTCAGCACACTTTTATGCTCACAATCCAAATTCACATAACAGCGACTCTGGTGGGACTCGAACCCACAACCTTTGAATCACATCTCAAATGCTTGACTAGAAGTCCAATGCGCTATCCATTGCGCCACAGAGCCACCTGCTGACCCCCTCTGAGAAATACAGCTCTGAAATCCACCAATGCACTGAACACATGGTCACTTCAAAGGCGTCAATTTGTATATTCATGCTTGATTCAGAACTTTCAGAGCACATGGGGAAAAGGGACTGTCAATGAGCTTGAGGAACAGCACAAATACCATCTTTAATATTTTACTAACATTAGATGATTAGTTATACGGTTAGTTCACCACACAGAATCCTTCTTAACCAGCGTTAAAGCAGTGTTTCTGGTCAGAAGCTTACAGGCTCCATTTTTGCTTTTGTCTGGTTTGGTGGATATATGTTTAATAAAACCCTTCTTTTTCAGCATTTTGTTAAAATAATAACAGAGCTAAAGTTGTATTACGTTATCCTGCATGCAAAATTACTGAAATGTTTGAATAAGTTGCCATTATAAAAATAATTTATATAAAACAAATACTTTCAAGTAATTACAACTTACAACTAAATAATTTAACCCCCATTTATGTTTCACAAGGAAAGACTATTCAACACAATCACAACAAGAAAAGCGCTTGCTTAAGTAAAAGTGTCAGGTACCTCTCCTCTCTCTGTGCATGTGGCCCCCTCCACCAAAGAACATGTCAAAAATGTCCATGGGGGAGCCAAAGCCACCCCCTCCACCTCCATTGCCACCTTCCTTAATGGCCTTCTCTCCTCCTCGATCATACACTTTTCGCTTTTTTGCATCTGAAAGCACTTCATAGGCTTGAGAGATCTGTTTAAACTGTAGGGAGAAGAGCAGACATACAGGCTCAAATCATTTTATTATGAGATGCTGTATTTCACCTCACTGGCGTCTGGACGTGGTCTTGCCTTCTACTTCATAATGGGAAAAAAGAAGGACCTGCAGCTGTTTACCCCTCTCACTTACCCACAAATCATTTAAGTGATATGCCACTAACTCCGCCCACCTCTTCTTATCCCTCACAGATAAGCAATGACAGCTGACAAGAAAATGCAAAGGATTTACACGCCCCCAGGAAAACAGTCACTTACCTTCTCCCCCTCAGTTGGATTTTTGTCTGGGTGGTATTTCAAGGCCAGTTTGCGGTAGGCTTTCTTCAGCTCCTCAGGGCTGGCATTGGGTTTTACACCCAGCAGGTCATAAAAACCTGTCTCTTTCACCATGCTGGCCACCACGTAGATTAAACTGTAGAAAGAAAATACTCTAGTTAGCTAACAAAGTGTTGTATTTACTGTTAGCTATACAAAACAATAATGGTCATTTTCCAGTTGGGTTATTCTCAGAAACATGACAAACACTTGGACCTAAATTAAAATGACTACAACAGAAAAATAATTAACACCATATTGCACTCCAGTGATCTAGTGAACCGCATGAAGTTTGTTTATCTGCTTGATGATTGACACTCAAGTATTTATGGACATGGTTTGAGGCAGTTTTGTGAGAGTGACCCAGTTCGAGTTCTCCAGTTTTTAAAGGGGAATTCCACTCATTTTTCAAGATTTCTGTACAATTCAGTGTTTAAGATGAAAACGAAGTCATTCTGCGTAGTTTGATATGAAATGGTTCATTATCTTTACTGATGACTGTTGCTTGAGTTTTGTTGTTTATGACAGTTTTAAGATGTGCTTTTAGCCTAAAAAGTATGTTTATGGAGCAGAGGTACATGTAGGGCACTGTAAGGCCAATTTCCAGATTTCCACAATTTTACCATGAACTACATTACATATCAAAACCTAAAAGACATGTATACATATCCTTTTTGTTTTGTTTGGTAAACAAAATGGCTATGATTGCATTCTAGACATTGCAACCCCTGGTTCCTATCACCACCACTGGAAAGAAATCCAAGTCAGTAACTTTTGTATAATTTCACCTCAAACCACTCTGAATGACTGCGTCTCAATGATTGAATTATACAGAAACGTTGAAAGATTGTTGGAATTATTCTTTAAAATGAGTAAATAAGCATCAGGGATGAGTCTTTTTTTAGTACAGAAGAAATGGCATAGGAACAAAATAGCACAGAATTACACAAACTTTGGTTAACTAACATCAAATGCTAATGGAATAAGCATACTTATGTCTGATGTATAACTTGTAATTTATATTTTGGGTAACAGTGTCATACTTTCAAAGCGACATCTTCAAATCAATATATAGAACTTATGACAGAACCTATTCTTAACTCACGAAACGACGTCTCGTGAACGTGTTAATGACTACATTTCAACCTGAAGTGTAAAAACACTGTTTTCTACGTGCTGCAGAAAGTTGCTTGAAGTTGCTTGTTGTCTGAAATATGCACACAAGCCGCTGTAAAAGACACCTTACCTAAGCTATGTTTAAAATGTTTTTTTGCCTTTACACATTTGAAAACCTGGCATATACAGCACCTTATTCGTGGAATTACTCTTCTATATGCGAAACATTAGGTTACTTAAAAATAAACGAACATGCTTGTAAATCCGATGTGAAAACTGCAGCTAACCACTAGTTAAAACACTCATCACCACAAATACCGTGATATTACAAGCTGGCCGTACACTTTCAGACAAACGTACACTAACTAGTTAGCTAAGCTACCTGTGGAGGACCAACGTCGATTTCTTAGCAGAGGAAGTATCACAAAATCAGGCTCGTATTCATGATAATTCACCGTAAATTTCACAGAATGAAATTTGCTGTCGACATGATCAGAGTCAAGGTAACGTTAACTGGCGTTAGCTAGCAAGATAACTAAACCAAGCTGTACAACTGACCAGTAACGTTAATTTAAGCCTGTGACAGACTAACGATGTATTTTATCTTAAGGTTAAGTTATTTAGACTGTTTGTAACGTTGTTAAGATTAGCTGGTAGCTACAACGCTAACTATAAAGCTCTAGTCAGCTAACCTAGGTTAGCTAGCTTGGCTAAGCTACTTGGCTAGCTATCTAAACAAAGCAAACTAAAATTAAACACTGGGTTAGTCATTTACTTCGACATGTCACGAAAGTTACTTTATTCATCGTGTTATTCCATGGAGAAATCTCTTACTGTGAGATACAGTGCTGGCCGCGCTCTTCTCATCGACCTGTGTGTAAGGTTACTCCTCTAGTCAGCAGCGGGCGAGGGAGGAACTTCTAGAAGCTTCCAGCGCGACTCTCCTCCTCTTCAGCTGACTGCGAGGTATTTCTCAACGCCTGGAAGATGTTCAAGTGAGCATGCGCAGCTCAGCCGGCGATTTAAAAAAAAAATCTGCATACTGAAATCGTTAAGATGTAAATAAAGTCATTCGGATTGATTTGCTGTAAAATACTCCATTCTGAACGAACTTACCGAGTCGCAGCTGTTTCCAGTTTGCAACGGTGTTTGATAGGAACCAAACGTCCGAAGCGCTTAAAGGGGAACTCCACCGATTTTTCAAAAAAATTCTACATTAAATAAATGGTTGAGATGTAAACAGGGTCATTCAAGAGTGGTTTGATGTGAGATGCTCTGTCCTAGAGAAACCTGCCGAGATATTGCTCACAGTGGTGGTGATAGGAACCAGACGTCTGAGAGTTTCATGCCTCTAAAAAGGTTAGTACACGAAATGATTATGAACGCGCTGCTTGATGTCTAAGACGTTGTTTATGATAGTGTTGTGTTAAAGTTTTGGATTAAAATGTATTTTAATCCATTTATTTTTACTCAATCCATGGTAGAGAGGTACAAGCAGTGCGTTGGGAGGCAAAATAGTGTAGTATGAAATAATAGTGTAATAGTGCAATATGAAATATGTATAAACGTATAATCAAAGTGGCAGTGCATAGTAATATGAGGGGAGAGATGTAATGTACCGTTCCTTGCTACAGTGGAGCTGAATGAGTCTGTTGCTGAAGGTGCTCCGCTGTCTGACCAGTAGGCCATGGAGGGGGTGTGATGTATTGTTCAGGAGTAGTGAATTTATTAAGTGACCTTCTTTCAACCACCACCTCAAAACCATCCAGTGAGCATCCCAAGACAGAACCAGCCTTTTTGATCAGTTTGTTGAGCATATTTGCATCTGCCCCTCTGATGCTACCTCCTCAGCAGACTGCTGCAAAGAAGCCAGCACCCACAACAACAGAAGGGGGAAGATCGCCAGAACCTTGGTGAACACGTTAAAGGACCAGAAAGTAGAGATTGCTTGTCTCCTTTCTGTACACAGCCTCTGTGTAGGCCCTCCAGACAGGACACCCAGATATTTGTAGGTGTCCACCACCATCTCCTTGGTCTTGGTCACAGTGAGGATCAGGTGGTTCCTCGTACATGACTCAACAACGCTTTCCACAAGGTTTCTATATTCCCCTTCCTGCCCATCCCTAATGCACCCAACCACCACAGGGTCATCAGAAAATTTCTGAAGGTGGCAGTGGTCCGATCTGTATTAGAAGTCTGTCGTGTACAGGGTGAAGAGGAAGGAGGAGAGCACAGTTCCGTGAGGTGCTCCAATGCTGCTGAGCAGATGGTCTGACAGGC
Organism: Colossoma macropomum; assembly: GCF_904425465.1. Taxonomy (NCBI): domain Eukaryota; kingdom Metazoa; phylum Chordata; class Actinopteri; order Characiformes; family Serrasalmidae; genus Colossoma; species Colossoma macropomum. The sequence goes on from NW_023496040.1 coordinate 730,392, forward strand.
AGGTTCCCAACCGCATAAAATGGGTTCTTCTAGACAGGCAGTCCAAGACCCATGTGATTATGGACTTGTCCACCTGCATTTTCTCCATCTTCTCCCCCAGCCTGAGAGGTTGGATGGTATTGAATGCACTTGAGAAGTCAAAGAAAGTGACTCTCACTATGGTGTTGTTCTGAAATAGTCACCAAAGAAAACATATCGTTTCAGATTTATGACTATTTTACCATCATAAACGTTCCATGTAAAAAACTCAGAAGACTCATGTAGGTTCACTGGTGGCTTTGGATAGTAAATAAAATGGCTGTATTTCAGCTGTATTTGTGATCTCACCCCTGGTTCCTATCACCACCACTGTAAAGAAATCTGAGTCAGTAAATTTCTCTATAATGAACCATTTCACGTCAAACCACTCTGAATGACTCTCTTTACATCTCAACCACCGAATTATGCAGACATTGTGGTGGAAATTATTATTAGACTATCCACTATCTTACCATAATCATATATATATATATATATATATATATATATATATATATATATATATATTTATCGCCCTGACCCTGCACACTACCCTGCACCCTGCACACTGCCCTCTCCCACCTGGAAAAGAAGGACACGTATGTGAGAATGCTGTTTGTAGACTACAGTTCAGCATTCAACACAATCGTTCCTTCGAGGCTCGACTGCAAGCTCCGGGATCTGGGTCTGAACAGCACACTGTGCAGCTGGATCCTGAACTTCCTGACGGACCGACGGCAGGTGGTAAGGATGGGAAGTATCACATCCTCCTCTTTGACCCTCAACATCGGAGCCCCCCCAGGGTTGTGTGCTCAGCCCGCTCCTGTACTCCCTGTACACCCATGACTGCACTGCTAGACACAGCTCCAACGTCATCATAAAGTTTGCTGACGACACAACAGTTGTGGGCCTGATCTCCAACAACGATGAATCGGCCTACAGAGAGGAGGTTAAAATCCTGGAAAACTGGTGCCAGGAGAATAACCTCTCTCTAAACGTCAGTAAGACCAAGGAGCTGATCGTGGACTTCAGGAAGCAGGAGAGAGTACACCCATCGATTTCCATCAATGGGACTGCGGTAGTGAGGGTCAGTAGCTTTAAGTTTCTCGGTGTTCACATCAGCGAGGACCTGACATGGGCAGTGCACACCTCACAGGTGGTGAAGAAGGCCCACCAGCGCCTCTACTTCCTCAGAAGGCTGAGGAGGTTTGGCCTGAACCCCAGCATCCTTAAGACCTTCTACACCTGCACTGTGGAAAGCATCCTGACGGGCAGCATCACCACCTGGTACGGGAACTGTACTGTTCGTGAGAGGAAATCTCTGCAGAAGGTGGTGCGGACAGCACAGTCCATCACCGGGGTTCAGCTCCCTAACCTATTGGATTTATACACCAGTCGCTGCCTGAGGAAATCCAGAAGGATTATGAAGGACCCCTCCCATCCTAGTCACTGTCTGTTCTCTCAGCTGCCGAGTGGTAGGAGGCTCAGAAGCTTAAAAGCCAGAACCAGTCGGCTCAAAGACAGCTTCTTCCCCCATGCAACCAGGCTATTGAACAGCCAGTAATCACTGCTCTGCCCAGCCCAACCCTTCCCATTACACGTACGTGCACCCACTGTACTCCCGCACTTACTTGCATAGCTGGACTTTGAATACCTATCCAAAGACAATACTCTCCCCCTGCGCTTCCACTTAACTTCCTGTACCTTGCACTTTACTAAATACTCTGCCACCTACTGTACCATCTTCTACCTCCACACCTAGCGTGATTATTTGCACATCCACATAGCATTGTAATATCCATTACTATATATAGTATATAGTTGATTACACCCACCCTACATTCCCAGTGCAATATTATATGTCTCGGTGCAATATTATTATTTTTAAGTTATTGTGTAAGATTATATGTATATATTTTAGTTAAATTGGTTTTATCTATTCTTCTATCCTATCTATAGTTTTGTTTATCTATGTGATTCATCGTTCATATATACTGATTTAACTGTTGAGTTGAGAAGGTTATTCTAGCATAAATTACTGCATGTGCTGTTCCACATGTTTATTGACATGTTTGATTCTGCGCAGAAAGTGCAGCGGGACTGACCATTAAGTTTGTGATGCAAAATTGCATAAAAAGTGCGACTCCGGTGGGACTCGAACCCACAACCTTTGAATCACATCTCAAGTGCTTGACTAGAAGTCCAATGCGCTATCCATTGCGCCACGGAGCCACCTGTTGATCACCCGAAGAACTGCGTCTATGAAATATTGCATTTGCATAACGTCATGTCTGTACTAGACAACTAAACCGCCTCCATGTAAAAGGACACTGAATACTTTCAGTCTGAGTTAAGCCTTTAAAATATATCAATAATCATTTCCGTGCTTAAATTGATTTAGTTGTTATTGTTAGTGTTTTCGGTCCACCTTAAAACACTACCGCAGTAGCGACATTTCGCCGGTAGAGGGCAACACTTATTAACTCATACAAGCACCTCTAGTGTAAACCTATAGACATCCTGACACCAGATTATGAGAACACATCCAACAGACCACCAAAAGCATGACTGTAAGCATGGCATATGAGAAGGGCTGTCTGTAGATGATTGAAAAGTCTGTTTAATCTGACACTGAGGTCTGACATAAAATACTATATTATATTCCTGGAGAGTAGACACACATAGTGGCATTCCATCACTGTGGCCTTCTGAATATCAGCCTTTTGCCCTAAGGCTAATGCATTTTATGAGCATTTTCTGTAGACAGAGCTCTGGATTATCAAACACTTTCATTGATCTAATGCCAACATGCAGAAACGCATAACAGACCACCCAAACATGACCTGGAATCAAAATCAGCCTTTACTCACTCCTGGTCACTGGTGACTAATCCCAGGAACAATGACATCACAGTCTTGTCATGGATGGTGAGGGTTAGCAGGGTCCAGAGGACAAGCTATAAGCAGTCTCATCATTATCTTGGACCAATGTCTATAGTGTCATCTGCAAACTTCAGGGGGTCTCTGGAGGTGAGGTCATTAGCGTACCGTGGAAAGAGGAGCAGAAGAATATGAGTCAAGTGGCACACAAAAAGACTTATTGCCCTTTGTGCTCATAGGCTGAAGTCCTATCCCAAATTACCTAAAAGTCTTACAGTCGGAACTAAATCCACTGAAGTGATTCTTATATTAAGCATATAAAAACTAGTATTATAATCCTGAATCATAGTAAAATTTGCTGTAGCACTTACTTATGACTACTCTGTGTATCAGACCTTATGGTCAGATTCAACTGACTGTTTCACCATCTGCAGATAGACCTGTATGCTGTGTTTCTTTTTTCATAAGTAAGTAAATATTGCCATCTACCGGCGAAATTTTGCTACTGCGGTTTCCTCTTAAGGTGGACCGAAAAATTCGCAGAAAGGACTAAATTCGCCCCCGTTTTCTTCCAGTGACCAAAACCGCTACCACGTATGACGGATACACCAATAAAGTGTCGTTAACTAGTGATTTGTTGCGATGTTTACAAATTACCCGTGTCTCACTCTTCTTCTAAAAACGGTAGCCCACATCTCCGTCTAGAGCCCGGATAGCTCAGTCGGTAGAGCATCAGACTTTTAATCTGAGGGTCCAGGGTTCAAGTCCCTGTTCGGGCGGAACATCTTTTCTTTGTTTTTCCACTTTTACTTAAATTAAAATGCATCTTTCTCCTCCATCTCCTCAAATTTGTGAATCAAATTTCAAAGCGTGGCGTTGATCTTCTTTTGAAAGGCATGTTCATACAGTAAGATGTCAGATTACCTTTTATAGGATATGAATAATAAAGAAAAATGTATCAGATTACATTAAGTAGTTATTTCAGAATCACAACATATTCAGATCCTTCTGAGGAATAGATCTGATCTTTGTGTTAAATAAGTCTGCTATCTTGAGAATTGAATCTGGTTACGCGTTTCTTTTTTATACCATGTATTTCTTAGTAATGCTCTCACCTGGACAATAGTCTGCTTGAGTTGACAAAATTCTTTTACAAGTTTCTGATGTCTGACATGACTCCTGATAGAGGATTACCATAAGCCTCCAATTCTGAACTTGCTAACTGAATTCACAGTCATGGTACAATCTTGATTCTAACTATTTTGATATGCATAAAAACATCTGGAGTCTCTACATGTTGATTTGAGAAATACAGATTATAGAAACTGCATGGGCTCCAGATGTAACTGCAGGAACAACAGTACTGTGCAAAAGTCACAGACTACAATTCATTTCTTTAATTTACAGTCAAACCGGATGTTCAGTGGTCAAGGGAAAAAAAACCCTGTGTAACAGACAATTACACAGAAGCAACAATAAGTACAATCATATCCTTTATTACAGCTTCCAATTTTTTTGGAAGACTTGCTTTCACTTTTCAACAGACATATGTAGGGATACTTTTTCACACCTCGTCTGCATCTTCCCACTTCTCATGATCCAAGTAATCCCAAACACATTAAATGATGCCAAGGTCTGGACACTGGAGTGGTCAGTCCATTCCTCTGAGAACACTAGCAGCTTCTTTGATTTTTGTCCTACCAGGTCTTACATGATTGTTAGGAGTCCCATTTTCTCTGTATATATCTAATCTTATCAGAAATATCTCTTGAAAAATGTCTAGTTAATGGCTGTTATAACCAGAAATTAAATAAATGGAGGGCGGTCTTTGACTTAGGCACGTTACTGTTACGTTCCTTAATAACAGTGGTCTTTGTTGTGAGCTACCTGTACGCTCCACCTAGAGATAACCACGAGGGCCCTGAGATAAATGGAATCCAGGTTCCTCCTGCCTATCCTACCAGATAAAGAAGAACAGAAATGCCACATCAGAGTGTCTTATACAAAAGAAATACTTTTAATTTCATGTTTTATCACAGGCATCAATGTTAACAAGATATTTAAAAATGCAGATTAATTTCCTCTCAGTTTCAACCTTCGTCTAACGCGCACACGCACACGCGCACACGTACACAGACACTCTGACAGACACACCTAATCCATAACAAGGGAAAAATAAGAAAGTGACAGTTTTCTGCTGGATTAAAATCATTATCAGCCCTAAACATTACTTCTCCCACACACACACAAACAAACCTGTGTGCACACGTATGCACGTACACACCCACACAAACATTAACAATCAGTCTCTCATCAACAGCGACTCAATGTGTGAAGTTACTTCTACCTGGACAAAGCAGAGATCCTGGGGAAAGAGGAAAAAATACAAGAAGTTATAAAGTTAAGATTAATGACCGCCCCCCCATCAACATCAAACAAACTACTCCTTATTTTTATATATATGTATATATATAAAAAAGGACAGAAGTGGTTGAAGAGGATGGACAGAGGAGCACTGTATCAACATTCACAATAATTAAATGTGCAGTGTTGCTTTATGAATGCTTTGCTTATATGTTCTGTGCATTTCTAGTAACCTTGACCACAGCTATACACAATTTATCAAAGTATTTTTGTTTATGTACTCAAATTTCTGCAACAGTATATGCCTTCCTACTGTTATGTGTCATGAAGGTGTTCACTTGTACTTTTAACTGTAAGCAACAAAGAAGGTTTCTGTGTTAGTAAGAAAACTCACTGAAGTTTCTCCTGCAACTGCTCTAGTCTCTGCCTGTCCACATAACGGGAGAAGAGGGAGAGAAGGTTGGGAGGGGTGAAGAGAGGAGGAGAGAGGGAGGACGAGGGGACCTTCAACAGCTCCCTCGTTACTGAAAACACCAACTCTGTCCTGGGTTGAGAAGACAAAAAACAAACGGTTTAGAAATAGTTACTGAGGTTCTGCTTCAAATCACATGCAAAGAGAGAAGGAGGAATAGTAGTTTAATGATGGCTAACATAGCTAACTAGATGCTTACCATCGATTGTCGTCCATGAGCTCACAGTTGGGATCAGAGCTCTGCATTCTCTCCCCCTCACTCAGTATCAGATAAAGTAGAGTCACGCCAAACTGGGAGGATCAAGTGGAAATGTGTTAATATACAAAAACCAAACCGAAGCCGATTAAGTCTAGCTAATTTGTAGAACACAAGCAGTTTTAATTTCTAATGTTTCTCATCTTTTTTGAAGTACATGTCTTTCTTTATTTAATATTTTATGTAAATTAAACAGGAAGCAGAGCACAGTTACCTTATTTTGCAGCACTCTGGGAAACTGACCCTCACTGCCCTGTAGTTCCTGCAATAGATCAGTGAGGGCAGAGCTAGACATGGACTGGATGACAACTGCAACTGGCTCCACCAACCAGCAAAGGACCTATAAGAGGGACAGGGCAAACAGCACATGTAAAAACTAGGCACACTAATAGCTAATTGGGTATGCACTTACACGCAACCATAGAACCGTCAAGATAATTGCTTTTGAGGAGATGGAAGGTATCTTCCTCTGTTCTCCCTCTGTTCATAAATAACTACATCAAGTGCATCATCACTCGCTTCTTCATGCTCAAACTCTCTTACATCAAATGGAAATCACTTAACAACTCGACACAATTTTAGGCAAGTGTGTGATGATATCCACCTTAGACATATAGCTCCAATGCAAAATGATTTTTTTTTGTTGATTTACCACTAATTCCTCACAGTTACACAAAAGATAAAAATTCAATCATGTCAGTCAAAAGTGCCCTGAGGAGATGGCTACCTGGTCTTGCTTGTCCTTTTTGGCCAAGGCTGGAAGGTTGCGGGCAATTCCCATGACAACAGTAGCAGCTTGTGGTGGAGGGAGGAAGGGCAGAAGCCTAGAGATGAGGCGTTTCCCTTTACGCACCGACATAATCATCAGACACTGTTCATCACTCACTCTGTGCACATAAACACACAGAAAAAAGAATAAAAAAAATCAACATAACGAACACATTGTAATTGCTTAGGTTCCTGGATTGACACAATAGAGGAACGTACAAAAAGGTCCTTCTATACTCCCCATGTAGAGGGAACTGTGTTCTGCAGCTACTTAGTGGCCAGGTTTCCACACAGTTTGTGTAAATGTGTAAAAGTTTTAAATGTTTCACAATTTTACTCAATTATTATTTGCCATTTCCATCAAATCTTTATTTGACATTCACAGATGACTATATTATATACTGTAGTAGACAATGTTCCAAACAGGCTACATAAACCAGCTAAAGCTGATCTGGTCTCGTTTTGGTTTGTCTCTCAGTTCAGTTCCTCTTACACATATTTCTCCATCTAATTGTCTTTACTCATTTTGTCTCCTCTACTCCTGCACTCACTCTCCTTACCTGTCATCCCACTCTTTCTCTCTGAGAGAGTTGTAGAGCTGCAGCGTGTGGGTCTTGTGCTGCTCCAGCAGTGCTTCTCTTTGTTCCTCAGGAGTCTGCAGGAACTTTTTCTCAAAGTCCTGCACCTCCAGCAACAGACTGTACATCTGCACAGTACATACAGATTGCTCATCATAAAACACATTTATTAAAAATTAGCAGAATATAAATGAAGAAGCATACTGTATATACACACATACATGTCTAGAAACGATTACAGTAATTATGTACAATATGTACACCTGTACTGGGTTGATTCCCCTCACCTTTTCCACAGTGTAAAGGATCTGCCGTCTCTTGTTCCACACCTGCTTCTCTCTCTTCTCCTGTGCAGGCAAATCAAATCAAAGCAAGGCACATTAGGTTCACAGAAGAGAGCAAATATATATTTATGCTGTAGAGGGAGGAAAAAAAGTTTACCTCATCATCAGTGCGAGTAGTTACCACAGCATCTATCATCTTCCTGGGGTTGTTCACACTAGAGACAGTGAGTTTACCCAGGGAACCAGCAAACTGGACTATAAGACAGACACAAACACACACATATTTAATTCTGCATTTACCTGTTACGTTGATGTTTCTCTTTTGTCAGCTAACAACATACATATACTGTGCTTTCTCAAATAATTTTATGAATATATACACAACCAAATGTAACTGTCACACCCGTCAGTAAGTTACAGCACAAATGTTTCTGCCACGCAAGTAATGGATTTTTGTGAAACCTACCACTGGTGACCGCCATTAGGTGTGCTTACCTGGTCGATAGGTGTGCTCCAGCTTGGCCACCTGAGGCGTGATGAGTTTGGTGGTGTGTTCCTTTCTGCTGCTGTCTCTGTCTCGCTCCTGGCGCTTCTCCATCTTCTCATAATAATTCTAAGCATTCAACATCATCTCTATTAGTATCAATGGTTAGCATTATCCCTTTAAGGATGAAGGTGATTGTAATGTCAGCCCAAAACTAATGAAGCTCTGGGCATTCAAGTGAGGGGGGGCTGGGTTGGGGGCTGAAAGTGCTGACAGTGCAGCAAAGTGGGTGTGTATGTACAAACCTGGTAGTAGTAGTCGTCCAGGTAAGGGTCAGTGCTCTGGAGCTGCATCATCTGAATGCGAGCCACCCAGTCCTTTTCCTTCTGAGTCATTAGATTACTGTAGGGGTCCCTACTTCTCCTGTCACCACCTCCTCCTCCTCCTCTTCCTCCACCACGATCACTGATGGGCAGTATGATACTACATAAAGCAACTTATATTTTGTTCCATGCATGAATTATAACTAAAAATGAAAAGCAGTCAACATCAAACATTAACGAAAGACAGCTGACAGAAGTACTGATGCACACACCCTCTGCTCTGCATCCTCTGGGTGAGCATCCTACGGTGCTGGGGATGGAGGTGAGTAGTGTTGTGCCGGATAGGGGCGTGGTTAGGAGGAGGGGGATGAGGTCCATGGGGGCCCACCCTAGGAGGAGGCTGTCCAAAAAATGGCCTGAAGCCCCCACCCCCACCTGCCAACATTGGGGGAGCCGGACCAGGACCCCTTGGGAAAGGTCCGACCTACAAAATTAGAGAGAGAAAGAAGTGAAAAGATCACTTCAATGTATTCTGTCTAGTGCTGTAATTGTAGCCTTGTACTAGACATATAATCTCAGTTAAACCTGAAAATATAGGGTACAAATTACTCCTGCCTTACAGATCAAGCCTGCAAGTGTAGACTTACAGACTACAACTCACTATGTACTGGAATCAAGCATTAATGTGGAGCCACCAGGACCTGTTTGAGAACCACTGATGTAAGCCATACTCTCAATCCTTGCCCTGGAGATCACTCTGGCTCGATCAGTCAGATGCCCCTAAATGCCGTATTCTGGTAATTAAAACGTGCAAGACCAGGACTCGGATTGGGCACCCCTGCTCCAGCATGTCATTATTTGGCAGTTTCTGACCACAGAAGTGCTTTCGGTTGGCCATTCTCAACCTAGCAAAGGCATTCATACTTTTACAGGATAGCTGAAAAATTGTGTGTATCAGATGAGCTCAAGGCTGGAACTCTGTAACGAACTCAGCCCCAGCAAGTAGCTGCACATTCTCTGCACACACCACAGAACGCCTCCTATTTTGGCTTATCGTCACTAACTTTCCTCTCTCAAACATTATCATCTAAATTTGTGTAAACAGAGCACCAATTTTCAGAATCAGGCCAACTGTGATGGGTGGCACTGTTTGTGTCTGTGTGCTGCTCGCTAAGCTAAGAATAAAATCCAACCACAACAAACCAGGTTTTCTTTTGCCTTTCTATCCCTTTGACATCACTCTTCCACACACTATTATAAATCACTATTTTTACATCATCTAAATTTGCTTTAGTTAACAGTTAACCAGAATCGAACATGTTCTGTGGTGGGCAGGGCTGTTAGCAATGAATGTGAACCAGCTCGTCCCTTGTCAGCAGCACTGTATCAACAGTTCAATATATGGTACACACTTATTGAATGATTACTAGAAAACTGCACACCCGTTTACTCACAGACAGTTGCGGAGTTTACAGTGTATAATGGTTAACGCAGTTTCACTTAAATTAGGTCATTTCTGCTCTATGGCTCACCTACTTAATCAATTAAATATGAATACAGATGTAATTATGCAAATACTGCCACATATAGTTTTATCCTGAGATGAGGTTTCCAACTACAAAAGCAGTTTATTAGCCACATTATTTTATTCATCCGCCACTACCACCTGCACTCCCATTTAGCCCTCCAGCAAGGTACGCTGAATCCATGGAAGAAGTGTGCTCATTTCATATCTATACATTATTCGACGGGCCATGAGTATTTTAACCCAGAAAGACTGGACAAGTAGGCTAATTGCATATTAGATACACAACACTGTAGGCTAGTGTTACACATATGACAGTGACTTCAAGCTCATTTTTAACTCCCCCTCCCTTTTTAGTTTTCTTTTAATTCAAATACTATCATATACCATATACCTTGGTGAAATGACAGGAAGGTATGAAGGGATGAAAACTGCCCAAGCCTAGTATGAAGATCTCAATGTGGCTGGTGCAATAAGTTTGGTGTTTCTAATAAAATGGTTGGTAAGTGTATATCCAAGCAATCTGCATTTCATAACTTGAGCCTTACCTGAGAGTTAAGCAACTGGGCCCTTTGGATCTGAGACAGGACTGGACCGACTCCAGCAGGGAAGGGAGGACGACATAATGGAGAGTTCTGAGTGTGTGCAAGAGAGAGAAAAAAGAAAGGAATGTAAAAAATGTTTTTACCCCCTTGTTTGTCAAGTGGTCAGAACAAGAGATTACCAACTAAAATCTAAAAGAAGAGGGATAAAGAAGGACTAAATTTGAGTGGGAAAGGAGACGACAGGGTGCTTCAGGGGCACTCACAGCAATGTTGAGGAGGGTGTTGGGGGAGAGGCGCTCAGGGAAGGGATGGGGATAACGGTGTGGCACTGGAGCTCTCACATGCACAGCAGTAGGATGGTGAATCTGGCAAGAGAGAACACCATACTGATCTACACTCAGCTCTATCCAATTATAACAATGATCATTCGCGTGAAATTCATAAGTACTGATAAACACTAAAATAGACTGAGAAACCTTAGATCATAAAGATATCCTGCAGCTCAAAACCATGGCTCATGTACCTGCTGATTCAGGGCATGTCCCATGGGTTGTTTAGGAGGGGTTCCAATAGGTACTGCTCTTACTGGTGGACTTCCAATCACAGGTGAAGAGGAACGAGGAGGCGGTACTCTTTCAGACAAATCCCTACCATCCTCCCTGTTGACCTGAGGTGTCCGTTTTGGAAGCCCCACCTCTTTGATGATGGACAGTAGTGGTGAGTCCTATGAAAGGGTGGGGAATATATATATATATATATATATAAAAAAAAAAATCAGTACTAGTAAACAAAAACAAGGCAAACTTTAAGGGACAAAAGGGGATCTAGGGAATAAAATATCTTATAAAAACAACAACAACAACAACAAAACTGTCAAGATCTTGAATGTCATAGAAGCTTATGCTCTGATGTATCTGCATAATGTATTTTAAAAGTTCAACATGTAACACACAGTAATAGAAAAAAATGTATAACTTTTAAACATCACCAGACCTCAGAAACAAATACTAGAGACATATTTCTAAAGGGTGTTGTACCTCCATGTGAGGGACAAGCCCAGGGGTAACACTAACAGGTCCAAAACCCATACTGTTCTCCCAAATACTGTGAGAGTTCATCTATTAAAGAAAAGATAAATACAGATGGAAAAAAAATAAGTCAGTCATATTTATACAGGATTATACATACTTTATATATATATATCTGAATTGAAGACAGGAAGACAGGCCTAAATAAGTAAAACTGCGAGCTCACCTGCTGCAGCGGTGCGGCCCCTCTATGCAGCATGTGCTGCTGTTGCTGGTAGCTAAGCAACGAGGTGGGCATTCTGCTCAACGGTGAAGGCAGTGCCTGGCTGGGAGGCGCAGATGGCCGGAGGCTGGACCTATCCGGCTCTGCAGCACCCACTCCGGCGATGGCAGGATCAGAGCCCAGGATGAGGAGAGTCAGTGACTCGGCCAGGTCACCCCCAGCCTTTTCCTCTAAACCAGGAGGAGGGAGTGAGGAAGAAGAGGATGGAGGGAAGGTGGAGCGGAGGGTCGCATTGTCCGCAGGAGGAGGACGGGCTGAGGCAGAGGCGTCACCGCCTTCCAGCAGCCCATCCCGCACCCGCTCATCCAGCTCTGCCAGCCGGGCATGCTCCTCCTGCCAGTCATCGTCTGTGGGCAAAGGAGAGGGGGTGGGGCACTTAATACTATACAATAAGTAGGGCAACTGTGAGGTTAATTTATGGACAGGCAATAAGGAACTTGATACCAATCATTCTAAAGAACAGCAGTTGAGCTGAATCATGTACGTAGTGCTGTGTACTTCATAATGACCAATAGCAAATCATGCTATTTTTGGATACCAGTAATAGTCATAGGTAATATAATGTTAGTTTAGCATCAGCCACTATATTCAAAGTATAAGCACAGCAATCATGAGCTCAGAAATATGTTACTAGTTCTATAATTACCATGGACACCAAGGTATCCGCAGTTGTATTTACTAATACAGAAACCTGTCAAACACAAGCTAGGCTCTGTAAGATCTCCAACAGAATCTCTCATTTGGACAAATGGCTTTATGCATAGTTGAAATTTCACATCAAATCAAGTTATTAACTGGTGAAACACAACGCTCAAAGCACGTTCCCAAGGGCTGCCAGGGTTGCAAAAGCGCCGCAGACTTACCAATTGCCCCAGCCCCAAAGGTGTCATCATTAAACTGGTCGATTTCATCTTCCTCCTCTACCAGTCCCTCCTCCTCCTCCAGGGTGCAATCATCATCAAAGGACTGAAGCCAGACAGAAATAAAATCGAGATTAAGCACAAGAGCAGGATTAAAAATGCAGATATCAATCAAAGAGGACAGCAATCGGTGAACTAGAAAAGAGGAGCTGGAATAGAAATGTGTCAGAGCAGCTAAGCACAAAGCAGTGGGGTCTGCAGGGGTTTGAGCTGGGCAGCTTTTCTAGGTCAAGACCACCATATCCAATTTCGTCGCTGGTAAACAAAATGTAGCCGCAGTGCAAACCCTGAGTAACTTATCTACTGCTGCAAAGAATACTGAATCTAGTTTAAAACATTTTATAGATGAGAAATCTAGCTGACGCCATGCTAGTAACTTATGAGTCTAGTGGCAAGGTTTCTGAGGAGGAAGAAAATCTCAATGCAACTACTAGAGTTGAGTAACTGACGTACATGTTAAAAAGGTTGAACAACCACACGAAGCGAGAGGAGAGTAGACATACTAATTTGACTTTATAAGGGCTTGACTTTAAAATTTCCACACGCTTTCACAATATAACCTAAGAAAGACTGCATTAGCTAGTCAGCTAGGATCTAGTTACCCAACAGTAACTCTTAGTTAGCCAGCTAGCTAATTTACTAACTAGTTTCAGCATTAAATGCTAATACCGCATATCAAACACAAAGAACTACCTGGCCTTGATAACACATTCTACATTCAGTGCTATAACTCAGTTTCACCCGTTGTACTTCAGTAATTCTGGTGATAGCGATGTGTGTGTCACAGCTTCGCTAACGTTAGGCCTCAGACAAAACTCGGCTAGCCGTTAACGTTAGCCGGGTAGCTGGCCGCGTCGATAAACAACGACCCAATTTATACAAAAAATGTCCGCAGACGACTCAGAGTCGTGCCTCCTAACACGTTAGGCTAAAATCCACAGTGCGAAGACGAACACAAAAAGCAGTGAATAACTTACCTGAAAACGAAACATATATCAGCAGTCAGAAACGTTAGCTAGCTTAGCTCGATTTGCCCAAGCGCCACCGCTGCGCGAGACATCACGCGCGCAGAAGGACTCCACGTGAACGCGCCTCAGGTCGCCCGGGAGCGCGCTTCGGGCTGGTTTGCTTTATAGGTGACGCGCGGGTTTGTAGATCCACTACGGTGAATTCAGCAGAAGTGGGCTATTTTGTGGTAAATGGTCCAAGGGAACCTATAAAAGGGTTCATCGATCAAAATCAACTTATTTATGTTGTGTTTTGTGAGCTGTCACAAGCCTGGTTCATGTAAAAGTGTTAAAACTGCTTGGAATATGGTTTTCATTTGGATATGATGGAGACTGGGACACATCACGCTATAGAGGCCTCAGTAAGATAGGCCACCATTAATTAACCTAGTGTTATTGCATTCATACAGACATTATTAGGCCTGGTATGAAACATAATCTTTAAAACGTTGGTCATGGATACTCTTCAAAGTATGATAAATAACTACATCACAAAAGAGTTCAGCAGAAGTGGGTACTAAAAACCCAATTTATCAAGTAAAAAAAGTATGATTTTGAAACTATCCATAATGGCAGTCCAATAAAAAACATGCTGAATGATCAGCACCCTTGTGGTAATTATAACTAATAGGTTTGTTAGATTGACTTCTGTTAGTCAAGATCAATATAACTTAAGGCTTTCATCCCACTTTATCTGCCACCAGTTCAGATACTCATTTTAACATGCCCTTGTCCCCTCTGGGGAATCCCTGAAGCCATCTTAAAGTGGAATTCCACCGTTTTGTTTTTTTTTTCATTTCTGCACAACTCTATCATTTAGATATAAACAGAGTCAATAGAGTGAAATGGTTCATTGCAGAGAAACTTACAGACTCAGATTTCTTTACAGCGGTGGCACATTTCACACCAACCCACCATAAATGCCTACATTTTAATGATTTATTGATGCAGAAACATCACATAAGGGCTGTTCTGTCGCTTTATTAGCTCAAATAAGGCTAGATAAAATTAGATGAACCTTTGGAGGGATGAAGAGCCGAGTGAACACAATTGTTCGACTTCAGCGGCTTGTCCAGAAATCATTGCGATCCAGTGCTTTTCCCTTTTAAAACCTGAAAAAAATGGCATATAAAGCAGCAATAGCAATACAGTACTTTCAAATGCTTAATATTTCACAGCCATAACATTCGATTTGCAAACTAAGGTCCATCTGTTATACATGACTGCTGATACAACTTCATCACGTACTCCGTTAGCTTGCTAGTTAGCAAGCTAAAGGCATGACTAGCAACAACAAAAAGAAACACAATGAACCACATTTACTAAATTGCTCTTGTTATATATACTCAGTTCCATATAAGTACATTTTTTCATCTACATTTTACTCAGTATCACTAGTCATTCACATTTAGCTGCTAACTCCTTTTTGAAGGTGGCTTTATTCTGTTCTCATAGGGGCAGCACTTGCTTTGCTTTATTTTTGCTCAGGGCTCCCACTTTTAAGCCTTTATCATTTTATTTTAGAACAAAACACAAGGATGCAGGCTAACCATCTCCAGTTTCTGTGATGTTTCACTGCACTTCTATAGGGAACTCAATGACGTGCAAGCAAAATAAGCCAAACTTCAATTTGGAGAAGTTTCACTAACACAGCAATGGGAACATTTAATGCCTTTCTTAGAGGAATAGGCTACGCTTAGAAGCACATGACATGACCGTCATAAACGGGCTGACAGGAAAGCGGTAGTTTCATTCTGCGTGTAACAGTCCACATGGAGACTAGGAAAGATGAAGATTCTGAGAGCATCTACATGAATGTAGACGACAATGGGGCCAATCACAGTGAGGTCTATGAGAACTTCTTTGCAGATACAGCAACACCGAAAGCAGGTAAATATGAATTCATAGAAAACACTGAATCATGTTCAAATCACACTCCTTAATGGAGTGGTTCAAATGTACACCAGACATAGTAGATCAGCCAAGACATGATTAGTATTTGAAAGGAAGCAAACTTCAGATACCAAACATGACTCGGACAGTTTACTATGTTTGTAATAAGGGGAAATGTGTGAGTATATGTACATTTTTTTTGGTAAACCTTAAAGTTTAGTGTAGGTTCTAGTGTCTCTGCTTTATCTCTGACCACTGCTCTGGAGCGTTTGAGTAAAACATAGAATTTAAAGCTGCAGGCGATGTGTAGCCCATCCCCCATTACCATTTCTCTATCAGCTCCAAAATATCTTTATCTTGAATCTGAAAAGCAGTAGTGGAAGTCTAACTATGTTGCTACTGTGACTCTTCCAGGTTCTCAGGCTGTTTCTGAGGGGAAGCAGGTGCGCTCTGGTAGGCCAGCTGCAGTGTGTCTGGGGCTGCTGTGTGTTCTCCTGCTGGCTGTTATTATGGGCCTGAGTACAAAACATAATGCAGAGAAAGAGCAGTTATGGAACAGGTTCAACAACGTGACTATGGAGAGAGACCAGTTACAGGCCAGCTTTGACAATCTGACCATAGAAAGAGATGGACTTCAGAGACAGCTTTCTAACATTGGTGAGTTCAGAGACATTGCTGATTCTCTGGTAATGTTTAGTATTAGGCTTGAACATTTAAGGAACCTGTCGTAATACTAACCCAACACATGTTCTACTAATGAGGGCTACAAATGTTGGAAATACACTTTGAAGCCTAGTGGAACTCCACGAGTAGGGTTGCCCCCCTGTAAATTAGACCACAGCCAATGGTGAAATGTATCTCATATGTATTTAAAATGGTTTTTTTTTATACATTTGCGCATAATGAGCTCATCCTTCATGCATTCATTTAACCATGCTTGATTTTTCTGATAATGAACCTGAAATAAAACTTTCAAGAAAGGCCCTGAAGAGCACTCCGGCCAAAATGTAAAATGTAACCATTGCTTCATCTTTTGTGAACGACCCTACTTGCTTGTTACTATGGCACCACAGTAGTCTCTAGAGCAGGGATCTAAACTAATATTACTGGGGGGGGGGCACTGGCCAGGTGGTCTCTACACTCTCAGAAAAACAGGTAAGAAACCATCACTGGGTCAGTACCCATCCTGTCACTGGGGTGGTACCCTCAAGGGCACATCTCATTACATTTAGTCAGGGAACAAAATTGTACCATAATCCATTGAAATGATATTTTTTAAGTTGTATTGACTCCACACACCCCGTCCCGTCTCCAGGCTTTCTATTTTATTGTTCTGTATTAAAACATTAGGTTATGAAAAGGTACAAATATGTAATTTTCACCTGGAAAAACTTATTGAAGGTACACAGTTGGGCCTTAAAACCACTGTTGGTAAAACCACAACATTTACATTGTTTGTACCTTGATGAACGAAAAATGTACCTGCACAGTGCCTTTATTTCTAACATTGTAAAGGGGCTAGATAAAAAAAAGTAGGGAAAAATGTTCTTTTAAAGTTTGAAGTTGTTTCAAATGTTTCAAACTAAAATATGAGAAAAAGTGACCATGTTTTTTCCCAAGTAATTTCCAAGTAAGTGATGTATAAAATATCGCCATTCCTGTTGAACATGAGTGATGTGTTGGCAATGGAGAGCATTTAGTCTGTGGATTTGCTTGATGTTCTCATTTATTTCTTAATTCTGACATGGCGGGTCAGAACCAGAAATGGATGTGTGACGTATTTGTATAATGCACGGTGGGTATTGTAGTGAGAGAACACCAATGGACAAAAAAACAAAAATGGATACAAGTTTGCAAATTCCATCAAACTGATGATACTGACGGTTACAATGCTACATGACAGAATATAACATAACATGACAAATAACATATTAAAAGCTAGTTTCAGACCGTATTGCCCCTTTTACTTTAAATTCACTTTCCTTCAGAAATATTGTGTCCACATGGTTGGAGAAGGTTTAAGTCCAGCTGTTACTACGTTTCCCACAATATAAACACCTGGGATCATGGCAGACAGGACTGCAGAGGAAAAGAAGCAGACCTGGTCATCATCACCAGCAGAGAGGAACAGGTGAGGGTGAACTTATATTTATATTTAGAATTATATTTAGATAATTCTTTCCAGTGCAAGCAGTTGTCATTGGGTGATTTCACATCCTTTGAGAATCTCTGTGTGGCTCTAAAAGGGGAACCAAGAAAATTAGTAGTAATTGTCTACAGGCTTCTGAAGTTCAATGCTAATTTTATTGATGAATTTACAGATCTTACATTTTTTTTTTTACTGATTTTAACATATTTACAATCCCGAGTGCAATTATGTAAAGAAACTTTGTGCTATATTTGCCATTGGTTGACACAATGACCTATATATATCGCCCCTGAATTAGAATTACCAGAGAAATGTAAGCAAAATGCAGCAAAATGGGCTGATCATTAGGATCTAGTCAGTTAGTGCAGTCTAAGGTAAAGACTAAACAAGGTGAAGTAGCATTTAGCTACTATGCTGCTTTTAAATGGAACCAGGTGACAGAGAGTATTTGGAGAATCCCGACACTGGACACTTTTAAATCCAGGCTCAAAATGTCCCTATTTGAGCAGCTTTCATTTCCTTTTAAAACACTGTTAACTCTTCTAACCTTTCTCCTCTGTAATGGCACTTTCTTATGCTAATTTAATATTTAATTTAATGTTTAATTTCAACATTAGAATCATGTTTTTAATTTCAAATCTCCTACACCTTTTTAATTTTCATTTGAATTATCTTTGCACTTTATCATTTGTAAACCACTTTGAATGACCGGAGTGCATGAAAAGTGCTGTATAAATAAGCTTGCTTTGCCTTGCCTGGCATTACCTGTAGATGTGAGAAGAGAATATGAGTAGTACTCTAGATGTGTGTAAAATATTTAAGGTATTTTGTTTTACCATTAAGACTTTTGTTTCTGGACTGGCAAGCAACTTCTGGATTGGTCTGACTGACCGTGACCGTTTGAGGCAGTGGAAATGGGTGGACGGCACATTGCCAATATCTGGGTAAGCTAAGATCAAACTGCAAGCCCAAGATTTGTCCTTCAGACTAATAAATTAAAAATGTTAACTATGAACCTGGTTATATGAACGTATGTATACACATTCTGTCAACGTAATCAGGTGACTACCAATCAGATTACAGATTTAGGTTCTAATCAGTAACATAATGCATTTGTAATGTAAGTACTGAGCTCTGGTTTCTTGCTGTTTGTTATGAAATTGACTGCTTTTCATCATTGAATGTAATTCCAAACAATACCTGCTTCCCTATTGGATATCATGCTGGTGGTCATGCTGTCATGTTCTATTGTAAATATGTAATGTTCTTGTATGTTCCCTGATGTCTGAAGCCAATTTATCACCATGATACAGGCATGCAAAGCCAGTAGAGGGCGCCAAGGTACTGACAAAGCTGGTTTAAGAACTGTAAGGGCCCATATCACATGTTGTCGTTGTTCTTTTTTTTCCTGAGGTTCATTTATGACATTTGGGTGGGTTTATATACCAAAAACAGTGACCTCTTTTCATTCTTAAGATTCAAACAGGCTGTTTTTATTACTGTGGCTTAAAGGCTGAGATATGTAAATGACCTCTATTCTGATTGGCTGCCTTCTATTGTACCTTATTTGAAATGGAGTCCAGGCTGTGACACTCCTTTTAACTTCAGTGTGAATAGGCAAAGCCCATTGTAGATTGTAGGCTGAATAGGCAGATATGTGTAAATGCACTGATTTTTCTGTGACATCACAAAAGCATTCTCATTCATAGTTTTTGGATATTTGTCTCTGTGTGTTGTTCTAGGTATTGGATGAGAGGAGAACCAAATTATTATACATACTGGAACTCTGGAACTTTCATACATGAGAACTGTGTGCAGGTAGCCTCTAATGGTTATGATCCTTTATTCAACTGGAAAAAAGTGAGATGTGACCGCCTGCACACCTGGATATGTGAGAAGATGACTCGGTGTGTAATTAAGTAGAGGACAATTTTCAGACTGCTCATTCATTTTCTTCTGTTTCTTTTACTTTCTAAGTTTTATCTAATGCTTATTCATTTGACATGAACTCATAATAAACATCCCCAATCTGCATTGAACAAGACAAGAAATACTTAACCAAGTATCATTTGTTTATGGTTAAAAATACGGGTCATTTATGGAGTTACTTTTTAGTCACTTGTCTAGTCTGCTTCAACAAAGAATCTTTTTGCAGGTCCTTTTCTAAACATTCAGGGACCTTAAGCGACATCTCACCCACCACAATTTTATAATGAATTATTCATTCATGTGAATCAAGATCTTTTTCTCTATACTGTTTCACTACCTGGTGTTCAGAAAATGATTAAAAGCTGTGTCTAACAATGGTGCAAGATCACATGTCATGTTGTGAGTGATGCAAAGGCCACTTTGAAATCCGATCTGAGCGGCCAGAGCATCCAGACTGAGATGCATCTGTAAAAATCCAATTGGAGCATTTCAGTATCGCATTTCAAACCACCTCCAAATGTGGTTTGCATCTGATTTGCAAAAATTGGATTTCATATGTTTTTTTTTTGCTGTCAAGATGGTCAAAAATCAATCTAGATATATCAAAAATCAGATTTAGGTTGAACAAGTTCTTTGACACGCCTACCTTATTGGTCCACCTTGTAGATGTAAAGTCAGAGACAGTAGCTCATCTGTTGCTGCAGTTTGTGTTGGTCATCCTCTAGTCCTTCATCAGTAGTCCCAGGACACTGCCCACAGGAAGTTGTTGGTTGGTGGACTATTCTCAGTCCGGCAGTGACGCTGAGGTA
This sequence comes from Colossoma macropomum, assembly GCF_904425465.1. Taxonomy (NCBI): domain Eukaryota; kingdom Metazoa; phylum Chordata; class Actinopteri; order Characiformes; family Serrasalmidae; genus Colossoma; species Colossoma macropomum. Next base: position 750,906 of record NW_023496040.1, read on the forward strand.
TTTAAAAACTCCAGCAGCACTGCTGTGTCTGATCCATTCGTACCGGCACAGCACACACTAACACACCACCACATCAGTGTTACTGCAGTGCTGAGAATGATCCACCACCTAAATAATACCTGCTCTGTGCTGGTCCTGTGGGGGTCCTGACTATTGAAGAACAGGGTAAAAGGGGGCTAATAAAGTATGCAGAGAAACAGATGGACTACAGTCTGTAATTGTAGAGTGCACCTATATAGTAAGTGGAGCTGATAAAATGGACAATGAGCATAGAAACAAGGAGGTGGACATAATATTATGCCTGATCAATGTCAATTTCACCTAAAAACTGATTATTACTGAAGAAGCAGGAATACTGCCATTACACACTTCAGTAAAGACTTCTTTACTCTCTTTACATCTTCATTTATATTTTGACTCACTTCCATACAAACAGGTGCTTCTGACTCATATGCCAGCTTTGAAAGAGCCTCCTCAGCCACAGCTTTGCTCACTCTACTGTCACACATACGAACATCTTTATCTTTTGATCAACCCAAAGCCGCACACATTTCAGTAACCTCTGTGCGCTCCTCCATGTTTCCTGTGTAATTCTGGTAATGCAGATATTAATAAAGAGTGCCTTCATGACATTCTGCTGCAGTAGAGTGCTCAAAGTAAAGAAGAGAGAGAGTGAGTTGAATAAAAAACTGAAGAAAAATTGGTTTATTAATAATTGTGTGAATGAAGAAGCTGTAAAAAGACAGAATGAAACTTGATGTAAAATTCAAGAACAACCCTTAATCATTTTTAACATTTTGTTTGTTCCCCATTTACACCCCTCCTTACATTATCATTTATGGTTGAGATTACTTATTATTAGAGTAATTAAATTCTACTACTTTCTTTTTAAAAGCAGAAGTTCTAAAGTTACCAAATCTCATGAAAAAGTTCTAAGAAGAACATATTTACATAACATCAAATCTATACAGTAGATAAAAAATATATAATCTATAATATAAAATGCTTTAGATGAATTCTTATTTAGTAAGTAATTTAGATTAGTTTTACCTAAATTACCTAAATTGTTAACTGCTATCTATTGAAGTGGTAGTTAATAATAAAACAAGGTTATTATGTAGGTTATTCTTTAGGTAAAATAACACAATTCGCAAAACAAGTACAACAATATAAACAGTTTATTTCATAATAGTTACTGAAAATAGCAAAAACATATTAGATGTGTACCAATGTACTCATGTAACCAATGAGTAAGAATTGTTAATTGTTAAGGGCATTCAAAGAATTCATCCTGTCTAAAGAACAATCAGAATTTTATTAAATATTTGAATACATTCAGGAAAACTGGCCTGGGCTCTGTGTTGGGTTTGGGTAAGATAGACCTCTGAACTGTTAGTCACAACACTCAAATTACCCGAACTGAGTGGTTTGTTTTAGTGTGCTTTTTATATTAGTCATTAGTTTGGTTTTAAGAACAGTTTTACTGTTTCACAATGTAGCATTTATCATGAACCTGAGTAAAAATATAAAAATTACTAATAAACTGTTTCTGTGTTAGTAGAACAATTGGGAGAAGATACGGCTGATGTAAATGAAGAGTAAACGTGCAGAGGATATTTTTAGAACTGCATTATCGAGGAAACATATCTGGATGTTTTTTTTTTAACCTTTTTTATTTTCTTTTTTCTTTTCTCTTGTTTTTATGATGTCTACAAGACACGGCAATCTTCAATTGTGATTTCCTGCAAGTTTTGTTGATGCACAGATCCTTATATCATTTAAAATAAAGTAAAAAATGCACACTTTACAGGTTAATAAAAAAATTATATAAATAATCCTACAGTGACGTGGGCTGAGCCTCAAATCTTTACATGACCAGCCAGTGCCCCAGATTTGGTGACCATCTTTTGCCCACAGCAATCTGCTGAGCTCTGGGATGAGCATTTTCTAACAGCGAGAGTTCTGTTAACACACCTTCTATCTGGCAGAGTGTTTTCAGTCGTTATCATGTTGAAAGATAAAAGAATCTTGAATCACTCGCCACCCACCTAGAAATAGAACCACTAAAAAACCCCTAAAATCCCTTATTTCCCCCTTTCTCCTTATATATTTTTATCTTATTACATATAAGACTTATTGTTAAATAACTACAGTCATATGCAAAAGTTTGCGGTCAATTTTTTGTTGATTTTCTGAGTGAAAAACTTAACAAAGTGGAAAACAATAAAACATAAAATATAAAATGCCATATATGCCAAACTATTGCATAGGCTCAAATCTGTATAAGCTACATTTTATGTTTTTTTTTTCTTCAAACATGTGAAGCATTAAAATGCATCGAAATGTGCATAAGTGTGTTTTCTGTAGAGAATGTGTCAAAACATTTTCACTTAGAAAATCAGCACAGCATGTCATTTGATCGGGGTGCACAGACTTTTGCATACAAATGTATATGGAAAGCAATGCATTATAATCACTATAATGCAGGCAAAACATACTGGCAAAAGGCTTTAATGTAATTTCCTGTATACCGAGTGGTGCAATGGCTGTGTATCACCTATTAAACAGAAGCATACACTGAATTTAAACATTCTAGGACCACCTGGATAATAAAAAGCTATTGTGCACCCATAATCCTTTGAGTACAATTAGTGTTGGAACGTTTATTTTCTAGCAGCACTTAGCTCTAGCAATGCTTTCCTACAGAGAATATAAGCAGTGGATTCACCTTAAAATCTGAATTCACTAATAAGAAGAGGTGTCTGATAGTTTTGGACATATAGCATTTATGTAAACTAAAACTACAGCAAATTATTTGTACTATGTTAAAATGATCTGATTTTGCTGATAAGCCTGGTATTTTTAGCATGCGATATTGAACAGAAGTTGGATATTTAATTGATTTATCTTTTAGAATTAAATTCCCTAAGTAATCGTATTCACATTAAAATAAATAATACTGAATGCATTTCATGTGGCTACTTGCTTAAACAAATGTGTAACATTCTGTATGTTACTGCAAATTACTGTTATGCATTACATTTACATGTATGATTCTAGGTCTGCTGTATTAATGTTCTGTATATTACTTCTACTGTATGACTCTGGATGTACTGCTGTATTAATCTAATGTATATCACTTTTACAGCATAACTCAAGAGAACTTAACCCCTTAACAAACCAAAGTTTTATTACTTAAGAATAGCTCCATTAGTTTGCACTGAAGTCCCTGTAGTTACCGAATTATAAGCCTTAGTGTGTAATAAGCCTGGAATGTTACAGGGATTAATTTTTTTGACTGATCAGAAGCTTTCATAGCTTCCTTATGAACTTTGCATGTATCTCCACACACACATATACATGTCTATCTTCATATCAAATCAAAGCCACAGTTTCCTGTTTATTACTGCCAATAGAGGTGTTAAAAAAATGGTTTCATTCTATCTGAAACTGCTGTTGCCCAAGTGACGGCATAGTATGTAGTAAGTGCAGAGAGCAGTGTAGAGCAGAACAGCACTGAGCTGAGCGAGATGGCCCGGGAGAAGACCTTTTACAAAGCGAGCGCTGTCAGAGGTCAGGACATCTACGCAAACAAGACGACAAGGACGAGGACGAGGACAGAGAACACAGGTACTGCAACATGCACACTTAGCTCTATGCAAATGTTTCAACGGCCCTGGTCAAATGAGATGTTTATGAAATATTGATTTTCTTAGTGATAATAAGTAACAGAACCTACTTTAAAAATATATTTTTATGCTAATTTATGTGCACAATTTCTATTTATATGCTGAGGAAAAATAAAACAGAACATCAACAATGTTGCACAGGCCACATTTTATGATCTATTTTGTTCCAACACGTTAAATTCATCAAATAACCAGTACTTGTGCATTAAAAAGTGCAGAAGTGCCTCTCTGTGGAGGATGAGTTAACTTATTTTCACTCAGAAAATCAACAAAAGTCACACTTTTGTACCACTGTAGACTACAATTCAAAAGTCTGGAACCACTGTTTACAATATAATAGATCAATTTAGTTGAAGACAAGCGGGAAAAATGGTTCTGATATGCCAGTCCTGTACAACTTCAAATAATCAGGCCGACATTTAATGATTAAATCTGGAAATAAAAATGAAGAAATATTATATGTGTCTACAGTGATGAACAGAGCTGTAGAAGATTCTGTAATGACTCTGAAAGCTGTAGAACATCTGTAATTAAGCTATATTAAAATGAACATCCATATGCCGTACGCAGAATTTCAGCACCCCTAGTCGAGTGACACATTTTATTTATTTTGTGAAAATAGTGAAGTTATTTTTAGAAAACAGCACCTCACCAGAAATATCATCTACATTACTTCGGGAAATGGGGAAAGCTGAATTACAAGAAAAAAATGATTTCCTATTAAAAATGTAAGATACAAAGACTCCAACACAGGAAATGTAAATATGGTAACAAATCAGGGAAATGTGGCTAAACAAAAACAAATCAAATCAAATGAAGTTTATTGTCACATCACAATTATACAGGTGTTAAGGTGAGTGAAAATCATAGGTGCATATCCCCCTTAAATATAGTACTTAATATAAAGTACTTAAATATACAAAATAATATATATATATATATATATATATATATATATGTGTATTAGACTTTAAATATAATATTAATATATAATAGCAATATAAGTTATGAAATTAAAGCTATGATATACACTGTACACATTTCCATGTATGCAATTGTGAGTCTGAGGTACACAAATGAGATGCAAGGTACACAGGGCATAGAATATTGATATATATTTATTCCAGATTATAATACAATACAAAAATACCTATAGAACAGTTTCTATACTGATCTTCCAAAACTTACCAAGAAACAAATTAAAACACATAAATTACAGAAGATAAATTACAGAAAATGACTTTAACGAATCCCCAAGACCCGAGTCTTTTCCAGTGGAATCCTACAGACATTTTTGACGCAGTTTATCAACAGCTCTCATTACAGTGTTACTGAAGCCTAAAAAACAACCTAAAACCTGATCTCAACCCCATCAAACACCTTTGAAATGAACTAGAATGGAGACTGCAAGCCAGGCCCAGACGTTCCAGACTGGCTGTGGTGTGTGTGGTACTGCTGTGTGTTCTCCTGCTGACCACCACCATAGTGTTCTACAAGTACTGTGAGTACTTCAATTTCAAATACTCACTCTAATAAAATCATTTCAACTTTTTGTTTACACTGAGAGCCAAAGCCATAGAATGTATGCCAATAAATAGCTATTAATTCACTAAAACAGCTATGATGCTCATTTCTGCTAGTGACCCTGGTATTTTTTCACCATATTATGTTAGCACCAAGCTTGTGGAGTTAGCTCAGTGCTGTTTCTGTATTTAAATATCAGCTCTCATTTAAAGACAACTTAAAGAAGTTTGCAACTCCTTTAAGGGCTTGAACTTGGAATTTGTCTTTTATTATTGGACCATTAGTCTGTTAACCTGTTAGCTTTCTGTTGACCTGCTCAACCTACTATACTTCAAAAAATATATCCAGTTTTGAAGAGAATTTTAAGTGCAAACCTGTTAAAGAGAGTCTGTTAGAAGCAACTAGTGATATTCAACTGGACGTTTGTCATGTGGTTGAACTTTATGGGCACAGATTTCAACAGTAATATCTGGTCTTTTCCATTAGACATTATGAAGCCACATTGTGCTTCTGAAGCTCTGTGCTTTCTTGGGATGTCTATGCTTGTAATACACCAGTTTGTGCTATACTGTCATCTTCTTTAAACTGTAGTGACGAATGCAAACTGTCATTAAAGAGACGCTTAACAGGGCATAAAATGATAACCAGATAACTTATGAGCATTTTTTCTTTTACTTTTCTAAAAACAGTAATGAACACCTCCATTCTCCAATCAGATACTTATAGTCATTATTTAATAAACAGCATTTACATGAACGTTAAGTGGGTAAAATTTGTTTGACTGACACTAACCATACAATAGAAGACTTCAAAAAGACTCTGAAAAGACTTTTAAAAGACTAAAGTCTGACGCTCTCACATACAAAATTAATGTCACAGAGTCTTTAGTCAGAGACTATGATTTTGCATAGACTGGGAATCTTGACGGACAGAAACTACATTTTTGAGATTATTTCCCATCATGCACCTGATGGAAATTTACAAGAGAAACATTCTTCTTTCTCCACTCTAAAGTGGTACAAGTTGGAAGACGTGTTGCTTAGCCCAGTTCACTGTAGAACTTCATATTCTGTCAGACCATCATCCAGTATATTTTTCATTAACCTGCAAAATGTGCAGTTTTTAATTTTTTGAATTTACTATAAGGATTTACACATCAAGAAAAATTGCAGTGATTCATCATTGTAGGTTGGGTGTTATGAACTAAAACATAAAAACAACCAAACAAACAAAAAAGGAAACCACTGTAACAGAGAGTAAAAAATGGAAAAAACAGAGATGATTCTTTGGTAATGCCATTCCTAAAGTCCTCTGCAAATTTCTTTACATTACTGTTACGCTCAGTGAACTGAAAATATTAAAACAGCCAGTTTACATTATTAATCTATTATGATTATTGTTTTGAAGTGGAGTAGATTTGCCTTTTTTACAGAGACTTCAGGCACTCATGCATTTTTTTCTTCCTTGCTCTCTCTCGCTTTCGGGTGATTTTATTGCAGTGACAAGACAAGAAAAAGACTGACTTAAGACAGCTATACTGACCACCTTACGCTAAACGATCGAGATGACCCAAGCGTGTCGCAACTCGAGCAAGACTCTCGTGATTTTATTCCGACATTAGAAATTTGTCTGTGATAGTGAAACGCTTGAAAAGTCGTCTGGTGTAAGGCCGCCATAAACCGAGCCTATACCACACAATTCTGTAACACTTTATTTCACACATCCCTCCGACTCTGAAGCATCCATGAACTCCATCTCCCAGAATCCTCTGGGAGATCACATGACTGCTGACCCTCCACAGCACTCCAATCACCTGAATACTAATTTAGTTCGTTTCTTTTTGTCTTATGATCAGTTAGAGTTAGTATAAAGCCTGGGCTTTTAGACTAGTTTCCTTGCGAGGTATTGCTTCTTCTTGTGAGAACTAGTGAGTGTTTTTCTGATTGGTCTTTTGTGTTTATCTAACTTGTCTTTGGATTGTTAGACTTTGTATTTTTGTCTTTTTGTCTTCGTCTTTTTGACCTCTCACCAACCTTTAGTTTTCCCAAAACCCAACAATAAAGCCTAATTTTTCACTTTTTACGAGTGGCTGATTCAGTTTCGTTACACTTTGCTTAAACTCTGTTACATAACATTGGCATAAACATGCCGTAAACATGTCATGGCAGATGCCACCTGCTGTCAGGAGCCGTGATAATAGATTCTGTTCAATAATATAACAGTGTCATGTCACCATAACTGTTATTTGTCATGACGGATGCCATAATACTTAATGGCATGACAGCTTCTGTCACATGCTTATTTTTTATTAAATGTACTCTTGCGAGCCGTCATGACATTAAGCATTATGACATCTGGCATAACAATTTAAGGTAATGGTGTTATATTACTGAATAAAATCTGGACTGAAAGGACAATTCATGACAGCATACGACTGGTGGGTGAATGGTTATGCAGCAGAGTTCAAGGAAAGTGTTACTCAAGATTTTTAACCTGGTGTGAGCTGGTCAGCGATGTAATTGAACGAGTGATTCATTGCATCAGCCAATGACCTAGGAGAGAAAAAACTAAGTGAAAAGACATGCATGCACACAGCATGTGCAGCAGACCACGTTTCTCACCACATATATATCCCCAAGTGTGTTTTCTCTTCTTGTGTGAAACAGGTCTGACCTACTTTAGTTTTATTTGTGTCATGTAATATGCATTTTGTGCATTTTGACTGCTCTTTTTCCTTAACCTCATTTTGCTTTATGCTCATAATAAATATGCAACAAATTCTGATGCTCACCATTTTTGAAACCTGCTAGGATTTGAAAAGTCATGTAGTGTATCGTGTTTTCTCAATTGCAGATATTAATGTGAAAGAAGAGAAGAAAAGTCTGTCCCAAACTGTCTTATCTTTGAAAGTGGAGAGAGAGACCCTCTTATCCAGTATCAGAAATCTGACTGAAGAACGAGACCAGCTAAAGAGCAGCTACCAGAATCTGACTAAGGAGAGAGACCAGATGAACAAAACCATGAATGAGTTAAAAGACAAGCTAATGAGTGCTGACAATGTGACTGGTAAGAAATAATCAGCAACTTAAAAAAATATACATAGAAAAAATCAAAAACAATAAACAAACAAAAAAGCTTGGAGTGGTGTTGCATGATTCAAAATGCTAAACATCACTCTGCACTTTATTTTCTAGAGATGTTCAATGTAGAAGGGTGGAAGAAATTTGGAAGCAGGTATTACTACTTCTCTACTGAGGAGAAGAGCTGGAATAAGTCCAGGCAGGACTGCATAGAGAGAGGAGCAGATCTGGTGATCATAAACAGCAGAGAGGAACAGGTGAGGAGAGAGAGAGAAGAACTGAACTCTGATAGAAATCTCATTCTAATCACACTCTGTTCTCCTCTAGGAGTTCATTAAAAAGGGAAGCAGAGATGTCTGGATTGGTCTGAGTGATGAAGAAAGAGAAGGAGAGTGGAAGTGGGTGGACGGGTCAGCACTGACGACCACGTGAGTAAAACAATCCGTATTATTTAAAAATACGGATGCAAATTAAAGAATGTAGCCCAGCGCTTCTTAACAACAACTGCATCTTACAAAAAACTATAAAACTTATAGTTTTGTTTTTTTCAACTAAAACAAAAGATTCTAAGTAAGATATCAGGTGTCTTGAAGCTGTGTGCTGCTGTGTGCTTATCACAGATTTTGGAAGAGTGGTGAACCCAATGATTTTCAAAGAGGGGAGGACTGTGCTGTTTTCCTACTCTGTTCTCTTCCACTGAGGACATGGAACGATTTACCCTGCACTCATAGTGTAGCCTGGGTCTGTGAATCTACAAAGCGACCGGCATAAAGACTAGTTTAGTAGTTTAAACCATTTGTTGAACTGAATTCATTGTTTGTGTCCTCTATATTATATGTCACTCTAATGCTGGTGTCAAATATTTGACAATAGATTTAGTTCAATTCACTTAAAAGCTAAACTGCAAACATGTTATATTAATTACAGAAAACGGTGATAATGCAGAGAACATCTAACAGAGGCACTTTTTACTCAGTTCTGTGTATCACGTTTCGGACTGTTAAGCCATTCAGACATTATTTTGATTGTCCCCCATGATTCTCAAATTGTTAACAGTTTATCTTGTGATTATCCACAGTTTTAGGGTTAGGATAAGGACTAAGACCCAATCCCACTTCTTATTTTTACCCCTACCTGAGTGTCACATCGCCCCCTTGCCCTTAGGGACGGTTACAAGTGCGTCTGAAATCGTCCCCTATGAAATGGCACAACCCACAAATAAAGAAGAACATTTCTTCATTAACAGGCTACTAGCGCTGCTCTGTAGGCGACCCTGCCAGTCTTCTGTGAGAGCAGAGGAGGGTGAAGTTTAGCAACCTCAATTCTGGGCTTTAGTTACATTTAGGGAATCAAATGCCTTCAAAGAGGTGGGATATGACAATTAGTTATTATCACCCATCCCTAATTCTTCAGTGATATGAAGCTGAAGTCAGATATTCTCCAGCTTCTTATTCAAATTTTCCTTTTGTTTTTCCAAATGTTCCACCTTAAATGGTGCAGGAGTTCGGATGCCTGAGGGGCCAGAATGTAACTGCTGTACCATTTAAGGTGGAATAGGAAATTTACTATTAGTACTAGAGATACTACTACCGATTTTTTAATGCTTGTTATAAAGTAAAGGACCATAATACATTGAACTAAGATAATACAATGATTATTGTGATTTTTA